>NW_027473763.1:110505-154572 GCF_050947335.1 Megachile rotundata
AATCACTGTACTTATTACTCTTATCATTATCGATCTAACTCATATTATTAGCCATATTATGCTTATATGATCGATAGAACGACAATTACTATACTTATTACTCTTATTATTATCAATCTAACTCATATTATTAGCCATATTATGCAGATATGATCGATAGAACGACAATTACTATACTTATTACACTCACTATTATCAATCTAACTCATATTATTAACAATATTATGCAGATATGATCGATAGCACGAAATTTACCATACTTATTACTCTTATTATTATCAACCTAACTCATACTATTAGCCATATTATGCTTATATGATCGATAGAACGACAATTACTATACTCTTTATTCTTATTTTTATCAACTTGACTCATATTATTAGCCATATTATGCTTAAATGATCGATAGAACGACAATTACTATACTTGTTAGTCTTATTATTATGAATCTAACTCATATTATTAGCCATATTATGCAGATATGATCCATAGAACTACAATTACTATACTCATTACTCTTATTATTATCAATCTAACTCATATTATTAGCCATATTATGCTTATATGATCGATAGAACGACAATTACTATACTTATTACACTCACTATTATCAATCTAACTCATATTATTAACAATATTATGCAGATATGATCGATAACACGAATTTACTATACTTATTACTCTTATTATTATCAATCTAACTCATATTATTAGCCATATTATGCTTAAATGATCGATAGAACGACAATTACTATACTTATTACTCTTATTATTATCAATCTAACTCATATTATTAGCCACATTATGCTTAAATGATCGATAGAACGACAATTACTATACTTATTACTCTTATTATTATGAATCTAACTCATATTATTAACCATATTATGCAGATATGATCGATAGAACTATAATTACTATACTCATTTCTCTTATTATTATCAATCTAACTCATATTATTAGCCATATTATGCTTATATGATCGATAGAGCGACAATTACTGTACTTATTGCTCTTATCATTATCGATCTAACTCATATTATTAGCCATATTATGCTTATTTGATCGATAGAACGACAATTACTATACTTATTACTCTTATTATTATAACTCTAACTCATATTATTAGCCATATTATGCTTATATGATCGATAGAACGACAATTACTATACTTATTGCTCTTATTATTATCAATCTAACTCATATTATTAGCCATATTATGCTTATATGATCGATAGAACGACAATTACTATAGTTATTACTCTTACTATTATCAATCTAACTCATATTATTAGCCATATTATGCATATATGATCGACAGAACGACAATTACTGTACTTATTACTCTTATCATTATCGATCTAACTCATATTATTAGCCATATTATGCTTATATTATCGATAGAACGACAATTACTGTACTTATTACTGTTATTATTATCAATCTAACTCATATTATTAACCATATTATGCAGATATGATCCATAGAACTACAATTACTATACACATTACTCTTATTATTATCAATCTAACTCATATTATTGACCATATTATGCAGATATGATCGATGGAACTACAATTACTACACTCATTACTCTTATTATTATCAATCTAACTCATATTATTAGCCATATTATGCAGATATGATCGATAGAATGACAATTACTATACTTATTACACTCACTATTATCAATCTAACTCATATTATTAACAATATTATGCAGATATGATCGATAGCACGAAATTTACTATACTTATTACTCTTATTATTATCAACCTAACTCATATTATTGGCCATATTATGCTTATATGATCGATAGAACGACAATCACTATACTTATTACTCTTATTATTATCCATCTAACTCATATTATTAGCCGTATTATGCTTAAATGATCGATAGAACGACAATTACTATACTTATTACTCATACTATTATCAATCTAACTCATATTATTGGCCATATTATGCTTATATGATCGATAGAACGACAATTACTATACTTATTACTCTTACTATTATCAATCTAACTCATATTATTAGCCATATTATGCATATATGATCCATATAACGACAACTACTGTACTTATTACTCTTATCATTATCGACCTAACTCATATTATTAGCCATATTATGCTTATATTATCGATAGAACGAATATTACTATACTTATTACTATTATTATTATCAATCTTACTCATATTATTAGCCATATTATGCTTAAATGATCGATAGCACGACTATTACTATACTTATTACTATTATTATTATCAATCTTACTCATATTATTTGCCATATTATGCTTATATGATCGATAGAACGACAATTACTATTCTCACTACTCTTACTATTATCAACCTAACTCATATTATTAGCCATATTATGCTTAAATGATCGATAGAACGACAATTACTATACTTATTATTCTTATTTTTATCAACCTAACTCATATTATTAGCCATATTATGCTTAAATGATCGATAGAACGACAATTACTATACTTATTACTCTTATTATTATGAATCTAACTCTTATTATTAACCATATTATGCAGATATGATCGATAGAACTACAATTACTATACTCATTACTCTTATTATTATCAATCTAATTCATATTATTAGCCATAGTATGCTTATATGATCGATAGAACGACAATCACTGTACTTATTACTCTTATCATTATCGATCTAACTCATATTATTAGCCATATTATGCTTATATGATCGATAGAACGACAATTACTATACTTATTACTCTTATTATTATCAATCTAACTCATATTATTAGCCATATTATGCTTAAATGATCGATAGAACGACAATTACTATACTTATTACTCTTATTATTATGAATCTAACTCATATTATTAACCATATTATGCAGATATGATCGATAGAACTATAATTACTATACTCATTTCTCTTATTATTATCAATCTAACTCATATTATTAGCCATATTATGCTTATATGATCGATAGAACGACAATTACTGTACTTATTGCTCTTATCATTATCGATCTAACTCATATTATTAGCCATATTATGCTTATATGATCGATAGAACGACAATTACTATACTTATTACTCTTACTATTATCAATCTAACTCATATTATTAGCCATATTATGCATATATGATCGACAGAACGACAATTACTGTACTCATTTCTCTTATTATTATCAATCTAACTCATATTATTAGCCATATTATGCTTATATGATCGATAGAACGACAATTACTGTACTTATTGCTCTTATCATTATCGATCTAACGCATATTATTAGCCATATTATGCTTATTTGATCGATATAACGACAATTACTATACTTATTACTCTTATTATTATAACTCTAACTCATATTATTAGCCATATTATGCTTATATGATCGATAGAACGACAATTACTATACGTATTGCTCTTATTATTATCAATATAACTCATATTATTAGCCATATTATGCTTATATGATCGATAGAACGACAATTACTATACTTATTACTCTTACTATTATCAATCTAACTCATATTATTAGCCATATTATGCTTATATTATCGATAGAACGACAATTACTGTACTTATTACTCTTATCATTATCGATCTAACTCATATTATTAGCCATATTATGCTTATATGATCGATAGAACGACAATTACTATACTTATTACTCTTATTATTATCAATCTAACTCATATTATTAACCATATTATGCTTATATGATCGATAGAACGACAATTACTATACTTATTACTCTTATTATTATCAACCTAACTCATATTATTAGCCATATTATGCTTATATGATCGACAGAACGACAATTACTATACTTATTACACACACTGTTATCAATCTAACTCATGTTATTAACCATATTATGCTAATTTGATCGATAGAACGACAATCACTATACTTATTACTCTTATTATTATCAACCTAACTCATATTATTAGCCATATTATGCTTATATGATCGATAGAACGACAATTACTATACTTATTATTCTTATTTTTATCAACCTAACTCATATTATTAGCCATATTATGCTTATATGATCGATAGAACGACAATTACGGTACTTATTGCTCTTATCATTATCGATCTAACTCATATTATTAGCCATGTTATGCTTATTTGATCGATAGAACGACAATTACTATACTTATTACTCTTATTATTATAAATCTAACTCATATTATTAGCCATATTATGCTTGTATGATCGATAGAACGACAATTACTATACTTATTGCTCTTATTATTATCAATCTAACTCATATTATTAACCATATTATGCATATATGATCGATAGCACGACATTTACTATACTTATTACTCTTATTATTATCAACCTAACTCATATTATTAGCCATATTATGCTTATATGATCGATAGAACGACAATTACTATACTTATTATTCTTATTTTTATCAACCTAACTCATATTATTAGCCATATTATGCTTAAATGATCGATAGAACGACAATTACTATACTTATTACTCTTACTATTATCAATCTAACTCATATTATTAGCTATATTATGCTTAAATGATCGATAGAACGACAATCACTATACTTATTACTCTTATTATTATCAATCTAACTCATATTATTAGCCGTATTATGCTTATATGATCGATAGAACGACAATTACTGTACTTATTACTCTTATCATTATCGATCTAACTCATATTATTAGCCATATTATGCTTATATGATCGATAGAACGACAATTACTATACTTATTATTCTTATTTTATCAACCTAACTCATATTATTAGCCATATTATGCTTATATGATCGATAGCACGACATTTACTATACTTATTACACTCACTATTATCAATCTAACTCATGTTATTAACCATATTATGCAGATATGATCGATAGAACGACAATTACTATACTTATTACTCTTACTATTATCAATCTAACTCATATTATTAGCCATATTATGCATATATGATCGATAGAACGACAATTACTGTACTTATTACTCTTATCATTATCGATCTAACTCATGTTATTAACCATATTATGCAGATATGATCGATAGCACGACATTTACTATACTTATTACTCTTATTATTATGAATCTAACTCATATTATTAACCATATTATGCAGATACGATCGATGGAACTACAATTACTATACTTATTACTCTTATTATTATCAATCTAACTCATATTATTAGCCATATTATGCTTATATGATCGATAGAACGACAATTACTCTACTCATTACTCTTATTATTATCAATCTAACTCATATTATTAGCCATATTATGCTTATATGATCGATAGAACGACAATTACTGTACTTATTGCTCTTATCATTATCGATCTAACTCATATTATTAGCCATGTTATGCTTATTTGATCGATAGAACGACAATTACTATCCTTATTACTCTTATTATTATCAATCAAACTCATATTATTAGCCATATTATGCTTATATGATCGACAGAACGACAATTACTATACTTATTTCACTCACTGTTATCAATCTAACTCACATTATTAACCATATTATGCTAATTTGATCGATAGAACGACAATCACTATACTTATTACTCTTATTATTATCAATCTAACTCATATTATTAGCCATATTATGCTTAAATGATCGATAGAACTACAATTACTATACTCGTTACTCTTATTATTATCAATCTAACTCATATTATTAACCATATTATGCTGATATGATCGATAGAACTACAATTACCATACTCATTACTCTTATTATTATCAATCTAACTCATATTATTAACCATATTATGCTTATATGATCGATAGAACGACAATTACTATACTTATTACACTCACTATTATCAATCTAACTCATGTTATTAACCATATTATGCAGATATGATCGATAGAACGACAATTACTATACTTATTACTCTTGCTATTATCAATCTAACTCATATTATTAGCCATATTATGCATATATGATTGATAGAACGACAATTACTGTACTTATTACTCTTATCATTATCGATCTAGCTCATATTATTAGCCATATTATGCATATATGATCGATAGAACGACAATTACTGTACTTATTACTCTTATCATTATCGATCTAACTCATGTTATTAACCATATTATGCAGATATGATCGATAGCACGACATTTACTATACTTATTACTCTTATTATTATGAATCTAACTCATATTATTAACCATATTATGCAGATACGATCGATAGAACTACAATTACTATACTTATTACTCTTATTATTATCAATCTAACTCATATTATTAGCCGTATTATGCTTAAATTATCGATAGAACGACAATTACTATACTTATTACTCTTATTATTATGAATCTAACTCATATTATTAGCCGTATTATGCTTAAATGATCGATAGAACGACAATTACTATACTCACTACTCTTAATATTATCAATCTAACTCATCTTATTAGTCATATTATGCTTATATGATCGACAGAACGACAATTACTATACTTATTACACTTACTATTATCAATCTAACTCATATTATTAGCCATATTATGCTTATATGATCGATAGAACGACAATTACTCTACGCATTACTCTTATTATTATCAATCTAACTCATATTATTAACCATATTATGCTTATATGATCGATAGAACGACAATTACTATACTTATTACACTCACTATTATCAATCTAACTCATGTTATTAACCATATTATGCTTATTTGATCGATAGAACGACAATTACTATCCTTATTACTCTTATTATTATCAATCAAACTCATATTATTAGCCCTATTATGCTTATATGATCGACAGAACGACAATTACTATACTTATTACACTCACTGTTATCAATCTAACTCACATTATTAACCATATTATGCATATATGATCGATAGAACGACAATTACTGTACTTATTACTCTTATCATTATCGATCTAACTCATGTTATTAACCATATTATGCAGATATGATCGATAGCACGACATTTACTATACTTATTACTCTTATTATTATGAATCTAACTCATATTATTAACCATATTATGCAGATACGATCGATAGAACTACAATTACTATACTTATTACTCTTATTATTATCAATCTAACTCATATTATTAGCCGTATTATGCTTAAATTATCGATAGAACGACAATTACTATACTTATTACTCTTATTATTATGAATCTAACTCATATTATTAGCCGTATTATGCTTAAATGATCGATAGAACGACAATTACTATACTCACTACTCTTAATATTATCAATCTAACTCATCTTATTAGTCATATTATGCTTATATGATCGACAGAACGACAATTACTATACTTATTACACTTACTATTATCAATCTAACTCATATTATTAGCCATATTATGCTTATATGATCGATAGAACGACAATTACTCTACGCATTACTCTTATTATTATCAATCTAACTCATATTATTAGCCATATTATGCTTATATGATCGATAGAACGACAATTACTGTACTTATTGCTCTTATCATTATCGATCTAACTCATATTATTAGCCATGTTATGCTTATTTGATCGATAGAACGACAATTACTATCCTTATTACTCTTATTATTATCAATCAAACTCATATTATTAGCCCTATTATGCTTATATGATCGACAGAACGACAATTACTATACTTATTACACTCACTGTTATCAATCTAACTCACATTATTAACCATATTATGCTAATTTGATCGATAGTACGACAATCACTATACTTATTACTCTTATTATTATCAATCTAACTCATATTATTAGCCGTATTATGCTTAAATTATCGATAGAACGACAATTACTATACTTATTACTCTTATTATTATCCATCTAACTCATGTTATTAGCCGTATTATGCTTAAATGATCGATAGAACGACAATTACTATACTTATTACTCATACTATTATCAATCTAACTCATATTATTGGCCATATTATGCTTATATGATCGATAGAACGACAATTACTATACTTATTACTCTTACTATTATCAATCTAACTCATATTATTAGCCATATTATGCATATATGATCCATATAACGACAACTACTGTACTTATTACTCTTATCATTATCGACCTAACTCATATTATTAGCCATATTATGCTTATATTATCGATAGAACGAATATTACTATACTTATTACTATTATTATTATCAATCTTACTCATATTATTAGCCATATTATGCTTAAATGATCGATAGCACGACTATTACTATACTTATTACTATTATTATTATCAATCTTACTCATATTATTTGCCATATTATGCTTATATGATCGATAGAACGACAATTACTATTCTCACTACTCTTACTATTATCAACCTAACTCATATTATTAGCCATATTATGCTTAAATGATCGATAGAACGACAATTACTATACTTATTATTCTTATTTTTATCAACCTAACTCATATTATTAGCCATATTATGCTTAAATGATCGATAGAACGACAATTACTATACTTATTACTCTTATTATTATGAATCTAACTCTTATTATTAACCATATTATGCAGATATGATCGATAGAACTACAATTACTATACTCATTACTCTTATTATTATCAATCTAATTCATATTATTAGCCATAGTATGCTTATATGATCGATAGAACGACAATCACTGTACTTATTACTCTTATCATTATCGATCTAACTCATATTATTAGCCATATTATGCTTATATGATCGATAGAACGACAATTACTATACTTATTACTCTTATTATTATCAATCTAACTCATATTATTAGCCATATTATGCTTAAATGATCGATAGAACGACAATTACTATACTTATTACTCTTATTATTATGAATCTAACTCATATTATTAACCATATTATGCAGATATGATCGATAGAACTATAATTACTATACTCATTTCTCTTATTATTATCAATCTAACTCATATTATTAGCCATATTATGCTTATATGATCGATAGAACGACAATTACTGTACTTATTGCTCTTATCATTATCGATCTAACTCATATTATTAGCCATATTATGCTTATATGATCGATAGAACGACAATTACTATACTTATTACTCTTACTATTATCAATCTAACTCATATTATTAGCCATATTATGCATATATGATCGACAGAACGACAATTACTGTACTTATTGCTCTTATCATTATCGATCTAACGCATATTATTAGCCATATTATGCTTATTTGATCGATATAACGACAATTACTATACTTATTACTCTTATTATTATAACTCTAACTCATATTATTAGCCATATTATGCTTATATGATCGATAGAACGACAATTACTATACGTATTGCTCTTATTATTATCAATATAACTCATATTATTAGCCATATTATGCTTATATGATCGATAGAACGACAATTACTATACTTATTACTCTTACTATTATCAATCTAACTCATATTATTAGCCATATTATGCTTATATTATCGATAGAACGACAATTACTGTACTTATTACTCTTATCATTATCGATCTAACTCATATTATTAGCCATATTATGCTTATATGATCGATAGAACGACAATTACTATACTTATTACTCTTATTATTATCAATCTAACTCATATTATTAACCATATTATGCTTATATGATCGATAGAACGACAATTACTATACTTATTACTCTTATTATTATCAACCTAACTCATATTATTAGCCATATTATGCTTATATGATCGACAGAACGACAATTACTATACTTATTACACACACTGTTATCAATCTAACTCATGTTATTAACGATATTATGCTAATTTGATCGATAGAACGACAATCACTATACTTATTACTCTTATTATTATCAACCTAACTCATATTATTAGCCATATTATGCTTATATGATCGATAGAACGACAATTACTATACTTATTATTCTTATTTTTATCAACCTAACTCATATTATTAGCCATATTATGCTTATATGATCGATAGAACGACAATTACGGTACTTATTGCTCTTATCATTATCGATCTAACTCATATTATTAGCCATGTTATGCTTATTTGATCGATAGAACGACAATTACTATACTTATTACTCTTATTATTATAAATCTAACTCATATTATTAGCCATATTATGCTTGTATGATCGATAGAACGACAATTACTATACTTATTGCTCTTATTATTATCAATCTAACTCATATTATTAACCATATTATGCATATATGATCGATAGCACGACATTTACTATACTTATTACTCTTATTATTATCAACCTAACTCATATTATTAGCCATATTATGCTTATATGATCGATAGAACGACAATTACTATACTTATTATTCTTATTTTTATCAACCTAACTCATATTATTAGCCATATTATGCTTAAATGATCGATAGAACGACAATTACTATACTTATTACTCTTACTATTATCAATCTAACTCATATTATTAGCTATATTATGCTTAAATGATCGATAGAACGACAATCACTATACTTATTACTCTTATTATTATCAATCTAACTCATATTATTAGCCGTATTATGCTTATATGATCGATAGAACGACAATTACTGTACTTATTACTCTTATCATTATCGATCTAACTCATATTATTAGCCATATTATGCTTATATGATCGATAGAACGACAATTACTATACTTATTATTCTTATTTTTATCAACCTAACTCATATTATTAGCCATATTATGCTTATATGATCGATAGCACGACATTTACTATACTTATTACACTCACTATTATCAATCTAACTCATGTTATTAACCATATTATGCAGATATGATCGATAGAACGACAATTACTATACTTATTACTCTTACTATTATCAATCTAACTCATATTATTAGCCATATTATGCATATATGATCGATAGAACGACAATTACTGTACTTATTACTCTTATCATTATCGATCTAACTCATGTTATTAACCATATTATGCAGATATGATCGATAGCACGACATTTACTATACTTATTACTCTTATTATTATGAATCTAACTCATATTATTAACCATATTATGCAGATACGATCGATGGAACTACAATTACTATACTTATTACTCTTATTATTATCAATCTAACTCATATTATTAGCCATATTATGCTTATATGATCGATAGAACGACAATTACTCTACTCATTACTCTTATTATTATCAATCTAACTCATATTATTAGCCATATTATGCTTATATGATCGATAGAACGACAATTACTGTACTTATTGCTCTTATCATTATCGATCTAACTCATATTATTAGCCATGTTATGCTTATTTGATCGATAGAACGACAATTACTATACTTATTATTCTTATTTTTATCAACCTAACTCATATTATTAGCCATATTATGCTTAAATGATCGATAGAACGACAATTACTATACTTATTACTCTTATTATTATCAACCTAACTCATATTATTAGCCATATTATGCTTATATGATCGACAGAACGACAATTACTATACTTATTACACACACTGTTATCAATCTAACTCATGTTATTAACCATATTATGCTAATTTGATCGATAGAACGACAATCACTATACTTATTACTCTTATTATTATCAACCTAACTCATATTATTAGCCATATTATGCTTATATGATCGATAGAACGACAATTACTATACTTATTATTCTTATTTTTATCAACCTAACTCATATTATTAGCCATATTATGCTTATATGATCGATAGAACGACAATTACGGTACTTATTGCTCTTATCATTATCGATCTAACTCATATTATTAGCCATGTTATGCTTATTTGATCGATAGAACGACAATTACTATACTTATTACTCTTATTATTATAAATCTAACTCATATTATTAGCCATATTATGCTTGTATGATCGATAGAACGACAATTACTATACTTATTGCTCTTATTATTATCAATCTAACTCATATTATTAACCATATTATGCATATATGATCGATAGCACGACATTTACTATACTTATTACTCTTATTATTATCAACCTAACTCATATTATTAGCCATATTATGCTTATATGATCGATAGAACGACAATTACTATACTTATTATTCTTATTTTTATCAACCTAACTCATATTATTAGCCATATTATGCTTAAATGATCGATAGAACGACAATTACTATACTTATTACTCTTACTATTATCAATCTAACTCATATTATTAGCTATATTATGCTTAAATGATCGATAGAACGACAATCACTATACTTATTACTCTTATTATTATCAATCTAACTCATATTATTAGCCGTATTATGCTTATATGATCGATAGAACGACAATTACTGTACTTATTACTCTTATCATTATCGATCTAACTCATATTATTAGCCATATTATGCTTATATGATCGATAGAACGACAATTACTATACTTATTATTCTTATTTTTATCAACCTAACTCATATTATTAGCCCATATTATGCTTATATGATCGATAGCACGACATTTACTATACTTATTACACTCACTATTATCAATCTAACTCATGTTATTAACCATATTATGCAGATATGATCGATAGAACGACAATTACTATACTTATTACTCTTACTATTATCAATCTAACTCATATTATTAGCCATATTATGCATATATGATCGATAGAACGACAATTACTGTACTTATTACTCTTATCATTATCGATCTAACTCATGTTATTAACCATATTATGCAGATATGATCGATAGCACGACATTTACTATACTTATTACTCTTATTATTATGAATCTAACTCATATTATTAACCATATTATGCAGATACGATCGATGGAACTACAATTACTATACTTATTACTCTTATTATTATCAATCTAACTCATATTATTAGCCATATTATGCTTATATGATCGATAGAACGACAATTACTCTACTCATTACTCTTATTATTATCAATCTAACTCATATTATTAGCCATATTATGCTTATATGATCGATAGAACGACAATTACTGTACTTATTGCTCTTATCATTATCGATCTAACTCATATTATTAGCCATGTTATGCTTATTTGATCGATAGAACGACAATTACTATCCTTATTACTCTTATTATTATCAATCAAACTCATATTATTAGCCATATTATGCTTATATGATCGATAGAACGACAATTACTGTACTTATTACTCTTATCATTATCGATCTAACTCATGTTATTAACCATATTATGCAGATATGATCGATAGCACGACATTTACTATACTTATTACTCTTATTATTATGAATCTAACTCATATTATTAACCATATTATGCAGATACGATCGATAGAACTACAATTACTATACTTATTACTCTTATTATTATCAATCTAACTCATATTATTAGCCGTATTATGCTTAAATTATCGATAGAACGACAATTACTATACTTATTACTCTTATTATTATGAATCTAACTCATATTATTAGCCGTATTATGCTTAAATGATCGATAGAACGACAATTACTATACTCACTACTCTTAATATTATCAATCTAACTCATCTTATTAGTCATATTATGCTTATATGATCGACAGAACGACAATTACTATACTTATTACACTTACTATTATCAATCTAACTCATATTATTAGCCATATTATGCTTATATGATCGATAGAACGACAATTACTCTACGCATTACTCTTATTATTATCAATCTAACTCATATTATTAACCATATTATGCTTATATGATCGATAGAACGACAATTACTATACTTATTACACTCACTATTATCAATCTAACTCATGTTATTAACCATATTATGCTTATTTGATCGATAGAACGACAATTACTATCCTTATTACTCTTATTATTATCAATCAAACTCATATTATTAGCCCTATTATGCTTATATGATCGACAGAACGACAATTACTATACTTATTACACTCACTGTTATCAATCTAACTCACATTATTAACCATATTATGCATATATGATCGATAGAACGACAATTACTGTACTTATTACTCTTATCATTATCGATCTAACTCATGTTATTAACCATATTATGCAGATATGATCGATAGCACGACATTTACTATACTTATTACTCTTATTATTATGAATCTAACTCATATTATTAACCATATTATGCAGATACGATCGATAGAACTACAATTACTATACTTATTACTCTTATTATTATCAATCTAACTCATATTATTAGCCGTATTATGCTTAAATTATCGATAGAACGACAATTACTATACTTATTACTCTTATTATTATGAATCTAACTCATATTATTAGCCGTATTATGCTTAAATGATCGATAGAACGACAATTACTATACTCACTACTCTTAATATTATCAATCTAACTCATCTTATTAGTCATATTATGCTTATATGATCGACAGAACGACAATTACTATACTTATTACACTTACTATTATCAATCTAACTCATATTATTAGCCATATTATGCTTATATGATCGATAGAACGACAATTACTCTACGCATTACTCTTATTATTATCAATCTAACTCATATTATTAGCCATATTATGCTTATATGATCGATAGAACGACAATTACTGTACTTATTGCTCTTATCATTATCGATCTAACTCATATTATTAGCCATGTTATGCTTATTTGATCGATAGAACGACAATTACTATCCTTATTACTCTTATTATTATCAATCAAACTCATATTATTAGCCCTATTATGCTTATATGATCGACAGAACGACAATTACTATACTTATTACACTCACTGTTATCAATCTAACTCACATTATTAACCATATTATGCTAATTTGATCGATAGTACGACAATCACTATACTTATTACTCTTATTATTATCAATCTAACTCATATTATTAGCCATATTATGCTTAAATGATCGATAGAACTACAATTACTATACTCGTTACTCTTATTATTATCAATCTAACTCATATTATTAACCATATTATGCTGATATGATCGATAGAACTACAATTACCATACTCATTACTCTTATTATTATCAATCTAACTCATATTATTAACCATATTATGCTTATATGATCAATAGAACGACAATTCCTATACTTATTACACTCACTATTATCAATCTAACTCATGTTATTAACCATATTATGCAGATATGATCGATAGAACGACAATTACTATACTTATTACTCTTACTATTATCAATCTAACTCATATTATTAGCCATATTATGCATATATGATTGATAGAACGACAATTACTGTACTTATTACTCTTACCATTATCGATCTAGCTCATATTATTAGCCATATTATGCATATATGATCGATAGAACGACAATTACTATACTTATCACTCTTATTATTATCAATCTAACTCATATTATTAGCCATATTATGCTTATATGATCGACAGAACGACAATTACTATACTTATTACACACACTCTTATCAATCTAACTCATATTATTAACCATATTATGCTAATTTGATCGATAGAACGACAATCACTATACTTATTACTCTTATTATTATCAACCTAACTCATATTATTAGCCATTTTATGCTTATATGATCGATAGAACGACAATTACCATACTTATTATTCTTATTTTTATCAACCTAACTCATATTATTAGCCATATTATGCGTAAATGATCGATAGAACGACAATTACTATACTTATTACTCTTATTATTATGAATCTAACTCATATTATTAACCATATTATGCATATATGGTCGATAGCACGACATTTACTATACTTATTACTCTTATTATTATCAACCTAACTCATATTATTAGCCATATTATGCTTGTATGATCGATAGAACGACAATTACTATACTTATTGCTCTTATTATTATCAATCTAACTCATATTATTAACCATATTATGCATATATGATCGATAGCACGACATTTACTATACTTATTACTCTTATTATTATCAACCTAACTCATATTATTAGCCATATTATGCTTAAATGATCGATAGAACGACTATTACTATACTTATTACTATTATTATTATCAATCTTACTCATATTATTAGCCATATTATGCTTATATGATCGATAGAACGACAATTACAATACGCATTACTCTTATTATTATCAATCTAACTCATATTATTAGCCATATTATGCTTATATGATCGATAGAACGACAATTACTATACTTATTACTCTTATTATTATGAATCTAACTCATATTATTAGCCGTATTTTGCTTAAATGATCGATAGAACGACAATTACTATACCCACTACTCATAATATTATCAATCTAACTCATATTATTAGTCATATTATGCTTATATGATCGACAGAACGACAATTACTATACTTATTACACTTACTATTATGAATCTAACTCATATTATTAGCCATATTATGCCTATATGATCGATAGAACGACAACTACTATACTTATTACTCTTACTATTATCGATCTAACTCATATTATTAGCCATATTATGCATATATGATCGATAGAACGACAATTACTGTACTTACTACTCTTATCATTATCGATCTAACTCATATTATTAGCCATATTATGCTTATATCATCGACAGAACGACAATTACTATACTTATTACACTTACTATTATCAACCTAACTCATATTATTAGCCATATTATGCTTATATGATCGATAGAACGACAATTACTATACTTATTATTCTTATTTTTATCAACCTAACTCATATTATTAGCCGTATTATGTTTAAATTATCGATAGAACGACAATTACTATACTTATTACTCTTATTATTATGAATCTAACTCATATTATTAGCCGTATTATGCTTAAATGATCGATAGAACGACAGTTACTATACTCACTACTCTTAATATTATCAATCTAACTCATATTATTAGTCATATTATGCTTATATGATCGACAGAACGACAATTACTATATCTATTACACTTACTATTATCAATCTAACTCATATTATTAGCCATATTATGCCTATATGATCGATAGAACGACAACTACTATACTTATTGCTCTTATTATTATCAATCTAACTCATATTATTAACCATATTATGCATATATGATCGATAGCACGACATTTACTATACTTATTACTCTTATTATTATCAACCTAACTCATATTATTAGCCATATTATGCTTAAATGATCGATAGAACGACTATTACTATACTTATTACTATTATTATTATCAATCTTACTCATATTATTAGCCATATTATGCTTATATGATCGATAGAACGACAATTACAATACGCATTACTCTTATTATTATCAATCTAACTCATATTATTAGCCATATTATGCTTATATGATCGATAGAACGACAATTACTATACTTATTACTCTTATTATTATGAATCTAACTCATATTATTAGCCGTATTTTGCTTAAATGATCGATAGAACGACAATTACTATACCCACTACTCATAATATTATCAATCTAACTCATATTATTAGTCATATTATGCTTATATGATCGACAGAACGACAATTACTATACTTATTACACTTACTATTATCAATCTAACTCATATTATTAGCCATATTATGCCTATATGATCGATAGAACGACAACTACTATACTTATTACTCTTACTATTATCGATCTAACTCATATTATTAGCCATATTATGCATATATGATCGATAGAACGACAATTACTGTACTTACTACTCTTATCATTATCGATCTAACTCATATTATTAGCCATATTATGCTTATATCATCGACAGAACGACAATTACTATACTTATTACACTTACTATTATCAACCTAACTCATATTATTAGCCATATTATGCTTATATGATCGATAGAACGACAATTACTATACTTATTATTCTTATTTTTATCAACCTAACTCATATTATTAGCCGTATTATGTTTAAATTATCGATAGAACGACAATTACTATACTTATTACTCTTATTATTATGAATCTAACTCATATTATTAGCCGTATTATGCTTAAATGATCGATAGAACGACAGTTACTATACTCACTACTCTTAATATTATCAATCTAACTCATATTATTAGTCATATTATGCTTATATGATCGACAGAACGACAATTACTATATCTATTACACTTACTATTATCAATCTAACTCATATTATTAGCCATATTATGCCTATATGATCGATAGAACGACAACTACTATACTTATTACTCTTACTATTATCAATCTAACTCATATTATTAGCCATATTATGCATATATGATCGATAGAACGACAATTACTGTACTTACTACTCTTATCATTATCGATCTAACTCATATTATTAGCCATATTATGCTCATATCATCGACAGAACGACAATTACTATACTTATTACACTTACTATTATCAACCTAACTCATATTATTAGCCATATTATGCTTATATGATCGATAGAACGACAATTACTATACTTATTATTCTTATTTTTATCAACCTAACTCATATTATTAGCCATATTATGCTTAAATGATCGATAGAACGACAATTACTATACTCATTACTCTTATTATTATCAATCTAACTCATATTATTAGCCATATTATGCATATATGATCGATAGAACGACAATTACTGTACTTATTACTCTTACCACTATCGATCTAACTCATGTTATTAACCATATTATGCAGATATGATCGATAGCACGACATTTACTATACTTATTACTCTTATTATTATGAATCTAACTCATATTATTAACCATATTATGCAGATACGATCGATAGAACTACAATTACTATACTTATTACTCTTATTATTATCAATCTAACTCATATTATTAGCCGTATTATGCTTAAATTATCGATAGAACGACAATTACTATACTTATTACTCTTATTATTATGAATCTGACTCATATTATTAGCCATATTATGCCTATATGATCGATAGAACGACAACTACTATACTTATTACTCTTACTATTATCAATCTAACTCATATTATTAGCCATATTATGCATATATGGTCGACAGAACGACAATTACTATACTCATTACTCTTATTATTAGCCATATTATGCATATATGATCGACAGAACGACAATTACTATACTCATTACTCTTATTATTATCAATCTAACTCATATTATTAGCCATATTATGCATATATGATCGATAGAACGACAATTACTGTACTTATTACTCTTATCATTATCGATCTAACTCATGTTATTAACCATATTATGCAGATATGATCGATAGCACGACATTTACTATACTTATTACTCTTATTATTATGAATCTAACTCATATTATTAACCATATTATGCAGATACGATCGATAGAACTACAATTACTATACTTATTACTCTTATTATTATCAATCTAACTCATATTATTAGCCGTATTATGCTTAAATTATCGATAGAACGACAATTACTATACTTATTACTCTTATTATTATGAATCTAACTCATATTATTAGCCGTATTATGCTTAAATGATCGATAGAACGACAATTACTATACTCACTACTCTTAATATTATCAATCTAACTCATCTTATTAGTCATATTATGCTTATATGATCGACAGAACGACAATTACTATACTTATTACACTTACTATTATCAATCTAACTCATATTATTAGCCATATTATGCTTATATGATCGATAGAACGACAATTACTCTACGCATTACTCTTATTATTATCAATCTAACTCATAATATTAGCCATATTATGCTTATATGATCGATAGAACGACAATTACTGTACTTATTGCTCTTATCATTATCGATCTAACTCATATTATTAGCCATGTTATGCTTATTTGATCGATAGAACGACAATTACTATCCTTATTACTCTTATTATTATCAATCAAACTCATATTATTAGCCATATTATGCTTATATGATCGACAGAACGACAATTACTATACTTAGTACACTCACTGTTATCAATCTAACTCACATTATTAACCATATTATGCTAATTTGATCGATAGTACGACAATCACTATACTTATTACTCTTATTATTATCAATCTAACTCATATTATTAGCCATATTATGCTTAAATGATCGATAGAACTACAATTACTATACTCGTTACTCTTATTATTATCAATCTAACTCATATTATTAACCATATTATGCTGATATGATCGATAGAACTACAATTACCATACTCATTACTCTTATTATTATCAATCTAACTCATATTATTAACCATATTATGCTTATATGATCGATAGAACGACAATTACTATACTTATTACACTCACTATTATCAATCTAACTCATGTTATTAACCATATTATGCAGATATGATCGATAGAACGACAATTACTATACTTATTACTCTTACTATTATCAATCTAACTCATATTATTAGCCATATTATGCATATATGATTGATAGAACGACAATTACTGTACTTACTACTCTTACCGTTATCGATCTAGCTCATATTATTAGCCATATTATGCATATATGATCGATAGAACGACAATTACTATACTTATCACTCTTATTATTATCAATCTAACTCATATTATTAGCCATATTATGCTTATATGATCGACAGAACGACAATTACTATACTCATTACACACACTCTTATCAATCTAACTCATATTATTAACCATATTATGCTAATTTGATCGATAGAACGACAATCACTATACTTATTACTCTTATTATTATCAACCTAACTCATATTATTAGCCATTTTATGCTTATATGATCGATAGAACGACAATTACTATACTTATTATTCTTATTTTTATCAACCTAACTCATATTATTAGCCATATTATGCGTAAATGATCGATAGAACGACAATTACTATACTTATTACTCTTATTATTATGAATCTAACTCATATTATTAACCATATTATGCATATATGATCGATAGCACGACATTTACTATACTTATTACTCTTATTATTATCAACCTAACTCATATTATTAGCCATATTATGCTTGTATGATCGATAGAACGACAATTACTATACTTATTGCTCTTATTATTATCAATCTAACTCATATTATTAACCATATTATGCATATATGATCGATAGCACGACATTTACTATACTTATTACTCTTATTATTATCAACCTAACTCATATTATTAGCCATATTATGCTTAAATGATCGATAGAACGACTATTACTATACTTATTACTATTATTATTATCAATCTTACTCATATTATTAGCCATATTATGCTTATATGATCGATAGAACGACAATTACAATACGCATTACTCTTATTATTATCAATCTAACTCATATTATTAGCCATATTATGCTTATATGATCGATAGAACGACAATTACTATACTTATTACTCTTATTATTATGAATCTAACTCATATTATTAGCCGTATTATGCTTAAATGATCGATAGAACGACAATTACTATACCCACTACTCATAATATTATCAATCTAACTCATATTATTAGTCATATTATGCTTATATGATCGACAGAACGGCAATTACTATATCTATTACACTTACTATTATCAATCTAACTCATATTATTAGCCATATTATGCCTATATGATCGATAGAACGACAACTACTATACTTATTACTCTTACTATTATCAATCTAACTCATATTATTTGCCATATTATGCATATATGATCGATAGAACGACAATTACTGTACTTACTACTCTTATCATTATCGATCTAACTCATATTATTAGCCATATTATGCTCATATCATCGACAGAACGACAATTACTATACTTATTACACTTACTATTATCAACCTAACTCATATTATTAGCCATATTATGCTTATATGATCGATAGAACGACAATTACTATACTTATTATTCTTATTTTTATCAACCTAACTCATATTATTAGCCATATTATGCTTAAATGATCGATAGAACGACAATTACTATACTCATTACTCTTATTATTATCAATCTAACTCATATTATTAGCCATATTATGCATATATGATCGATAGAACGACAATTACTGTACTTATTACTCTTATCATTATCGATCTAACTCATATTATTAGCCATATTATGCATATATGATCGATAGAACGACAATTACTGTACTTATTACTCTTATCATTATCGATCTAACTCATGTTATTAACCATATTATGCAGATATGATCGATAGCACGACATTTACTATACTTATTACTCTTATTATTATGAATCTAACTCATATTATTAACCATATTATGCAGATACGATCGATAGAACTACAATTACTATACTTATTACTCTTATTATTATCAATCTAACTCATATTATTAGCCGTATTATGCTTAAATTATCGATAGAACGACAATTACTATACTTATTACTCTTATTATTATGAATCTAACTCATATTATTAGCCGTATTATGCTTAAATGATCGATAGAACGACAATTACTATACTCACTACTCTTAATATTATCAATCTAACTCATCTTATTAGTCATATTATGCTTATATGATAGACAGAACGACAATTACTATACTTATTACACTTACTATTATCAATCTAACTCATATTATTAGCCATATTATGCTTATATGATCGATAGAACGACAATTACTCTACGCATTACTCTTATTATTATCAATCTAACTCATATTATTAGCCATATTATGCTTATATGATCGATAGAACGACAATTACTGTACTTATTGCTCTTATCATTATCGATCTAACTCATATTATTAGCCATGTTATGCTTATTTGATCGATAGAACGACAATTACTATCCTTATTACTCTTATTAT
Source organism: Megachile rotundata (assembly GCF_050947335.1). Lineage (NCBI taxonomy): Eukaryota > Metazoa > Arthropoda > Insecta > Hymenoptera > Megachilidae > Megachile > Megachile rotundata. The sequence goes on from NW_027473763.1 coordinate 133,170, forward strand.
TATCAATCAAACTCATATTATTAGCCATATTATGCTTATATGATCGACAGAACGACAATTACTATACTTATTACACTCACTGTTATCAATCTAACTCACATTATTAACCATATTATGCTAATTTGATCGATAGTACGACAACCACTATACTTATTACTCTTATTATTATCAATCTAACTCATATTATTAGCCATATTATGCTTAAATGATCGATAGAACTACAATTACTATACTCGTTGCTCTTATTATTATCAATCTAACTCATATTATTAACCATATTATGCTGATATGATCGATAGAACTACAATTACCATACTCATTACTCTTATTATTATCAATCTAACTCATATTATTAACCATATTATGCTTATATGATCGATAGAACGACAATTACTATACTTATTACACTCACTATTATCAATCTAACTCATGTTATTAACCATATTATGCAGATATGATCGATAGCACGACATTTACTATACTTATTACTCTTATTATTATCAATCCAACTCATATTATTGGCCATATTATGCTTATATGATCGATAGAACGAAAATTACTATACTTATTACTCTTATTATTATCAATCTAACTCATATTATTAGCCACATTATGCTTAAATGATCGATAGAACGACAATTACTATACTTATTACTCTTATTATTATGAATCTAACTCATATTATTAACCATATTATGCAGATATGATCGATAGAACTATAATTACTATACCCATTTCTTTTATTATTATCAATCTAACTCATATTATTAGCCATATTATGCTTATATGATCGATAGAACGACAATTACTGTACTTATTGCTCTTATCATTATCGATCTAACTCATATAATTAGCCATATTATGCTTATTTGATCGATATAACGACAATTACTATACTTATTACTCTTATTATTATAAGTCTAACTCATATTATTAGCCATATTATGCTTATATGATCGATAGAACGACAATTACTATACGTATTGCTCCTATTATTATCAATATAACTCATATTATTAGCCATATTATGCTTATATGATCGATAGAACGACAATTACTATACTTATTACTCTTATTATTATCAACCTAACTCATATTATTAGCCATATTATGCTTATATGATCGATAGAACGACAATTACTATACTTATTATTCTTATTTTTATCAACCTATCTCATATTATTAGCCATATTATGCTTAAATGATCGATAGAACGACAATTACTATACTTATTACTCTTATTATTATGAATCTAACTCATATTATTAACCATATTATGCAGATATGATCGATAGAACGACAATTACTATACTCACTAATCTTACTATTATCAACCTAACTCATATTATTAGCCATATTATGCTTAAATGATCGACAGAACGACAATTACTATACTTATTACACACACTGTTATCAATCTAACTCATATTATTAACCATATTATGCTAATTTGATCGATAGAACGACAATTACTATACTTGTTAGTCTTATTATTATGAATCTAACTCATATTATTAGCCATAATATGCAGATATGATCCATAGAACTACAATTACTATACTCATTACTCTTATTATTATCAATCTAACTCATATTATTAGCCATATTATGCTTAAATGATCGATAGAACTACAATTACTATACTCGTTACTCTTATTATTATCAATCTAACTCATATTATTAACCATATTATGCTGATATGATCGATAGAACTACAATTACCATACTCATTACTCTTATTATTATCAATCTAACTCATATTATTAACCATATTATGTTTATATGATCGATAGAACGACAATTACTATACTTATTACACTCACTATTATCAATCTAACTCATGTTATTAACCATATTATGCAGATATGATCGATAGAACGACAATTACTATACTTATTACTCTTACTATTATCAATCTAACTCATATTATTAGCCATATTATGCATATATGATTGATAGAACGACAATTACTGTACTTATTACTCTTACCATTATCGATCTAGCTCATATTATTAGCCATGTTATGCATATATGATCGATAGAACGACAATTACTATACTTATCACTCTTATTATTATCAATCTAACTCATATTATTAGCCATATTATGCTTATATGATCGACAGAACGACAATTACTATACTCATTACACACACTCTTATCAATCTAACTCATATTATTAACCATATTATGCAGATATGATCGATAGCACGACATTTACTATACTTATTACTCTTATTATTATCAATCCAACTCATATTATTGGCCATATTATGCTTATATGATCGATAGAACGACAATTACTATACTTATTACTCTTATTATTATCAATCTAACTCATATTATTAGCCACATTATGCTTAAATGATCGATAGAACGACAATTACTATACTTATTACTCTTATTATTATGAATCTAACTCATATTATTAACCATATTATGCAGATATGATCGATAGAACTATAATTACTATACCCATTTCTTTTATTATTATCAATCTAACTCATATTATTAGCCATATTATGCTTATATGATCGATAGAACGACAATTACTGTACTTATTGCTCTTATCATTATCGATCTAACTCATATTATTAGCCATATTATGCTTATTTGATCGATATAACGACAATTACTATACTTATTACTCTTATTATTATAAGTCTAACTCATATTATTAGCCATATTATGCTTATATGATCGATAGAACGACAATTACTATACGTATTGCTCCTATTATTATCAATATAACTCATATTATTAGCCATATTATGCTTATATGATCGATAGAACGACAATTACTATACTTATTACTCTTATTATTATCAACCTAACTCATATTATTAGCCATATTATGCTTATATGATCGATAGAACGACAATTACTATACTTATTATTCTTATTTTTATCAACCTATCTCATATTATTAGCCATATTATGCTTAAATGATCGATAGAACGACAATTACTATACTTATTACTCTTATTATTATGAATCTAACTCATATTATTAACCATATTATGCAGATATGATCGATAGAACGACAATTACTATACTCACTAATCTTACTATTATCAACCTAACTCATATTATTAGCCATATTATGCTTAAATGATCGACAGAACGACAATTACTATACTTATTACACACACTGTTATCAATCTAACTCATATTATTAACCATATTATGCTAATTTGATCGATAGAACGACAATTACTATACTTGTTAGTCTTATTATTATGAATCTAACTCATATTATTAGCCATAATATGCAGATATGATCCATAGAACTACAATTACTATACTCATTACTCTTATTATTATCAATCTAACTCATATTATTAGCCATGTTATGCTTATTTGATCGATAGAACGACAATTACTATCCTTATTACTATTATTATTATCAATCAAACTCATATTATTAGCCATATTATGCTTATATGATCGACAGAACGACAATTACTATACTTATTACACTCACTGTTATCAATCTAACTCACATTATTAACCATATTATGCTAATTTGATCGATAGTACGACAACCACTATACTTATTACTCTTATTATTATCAATCTAACTCATATTATTAGCCATATTATGCTTATATGATCGACAGAACGACAATTACTATACTCATTACACACACTCTTATCAATCTAACTCATATTATTAACCATATTATGCAGATATGATCGATAGCACGACATTTACTATACTTATTACTCTTATTATTATCAATCCAACTCATATTATTGGCCATATTATGCTTATATGATCGATAGAACGACAATTACTATACTTATTACTCTTATTATTATCAATCTAACTCATATTATTAGCCACATTATGCTTAAATGATCGATAGAACGACAATTACTATACTTATTACTCTTATTATTATGAATCTAACTCATATTATTAACCATATTATGCAGATATGATCGATAGAACTATAATTACTGTACCCATTTCTTTTATTATTATCAATCTAACTCATATTATTAGCCATATTATGCTTATATGATCGATAGAACGACAATTACTGTACTTATTGCTCTTATCATTATCGATCTAACTCATATTATTAGCCATATTATGCTTATTTGATCGATATAACGACAATTACTATACTTATTACTCTTATTATTATAAGTCTAACTCATATTATTAGCCATATTATGCTTATATGATCGATAGAACGACAATTACTATACGTATTGCTCCTATTATTATCAATATAACTCATATTATTAGCCATATTATGCTTATATGATCGATAGAACGACAATTACTATACTTATTACTCTTATTATTATCAACCTAACTCATATTATTAGCCATATTATGCTTATATGATCGATAGAACGACAATTACTATACTTATTATTCTTATTTTTATCAACCTATCTCATATTATTAGCCATATTATGCTTAAATGATCGATAGAACGACAATTACTATACTTATTACTCTTATTATTATGAATCTAACTCATATTATTAACCATATTATGCAGATATGATCGATACAACGACAATTACTATACTCACTAATCTTACTATTATCAACCTAACTCATATTATTAGCCATATTATGCTTAAATGATCGACAGAACGACAATTACTATACTTATTACACACACTGTTATCAATCTAACTCATATTATTAACCATATTATGCTAATTTGATCGATAGAACGACAATTACTATACTTGTTAGTCTTATTATTATGAATCTAACTCATATTATTAGCCATAATATGCAGATATGATCCATAGAACTACAATTACTATACTCATTACTCTTATTATTATCAATCTAACTCATATTATTAGCCATATTATGCTTAAATGATCGATAGAACTACAATTACTATACTCGTTACTCTTATTATTATCAATCTAACTCATATTATTAACCATATTATGCTGATATGATCGATAGAACTACAATTACCATACTCATTACTCTTATTCTTATCAATCTAACTCATATTATTAACCATATTATGCTTATATGATCGATAGAACGACAATTACTATACTTATTACACTCACTATTATCAATCTAACTCATGTTATTAACCATATTATGCAGATATGATCGATAGAACGACAATTACTATACTTATTACTCTTACTATTATCAATCTAACTCATATTATTAGCCATATTATGCATATATGATTGATAGAACGACAATTACTGTACTTATTACTCTTACCATTATCGATCTAGCTCATATTATTAGCCATGTTATGCATATATGATCGATAGAACGACAATTACTATACTTATCACTCTTATTATTATCAATCTAACTCATATTATTAGCCATATTATGCTTATATGATCGACAGAACGACAATTACTATACTCATTACACACACTCTTATCAATCTAACTCATATTATTAACCATATTATGCAGATATGATCGATAGCACGACATTTACTATACTTATTACTCTTATTATTATCAATCCAACTCATATTATTGGCCATATTATGCTTATATGATCGATAGAACGACAATTACTATACTTATTACTCTTATTATTATCAATCTAACTCATATTATTAGCCACATTATGCTTAAATGATCGATAGAACGACAATTACTATACTTATTACTCTTATTATTATGAATCTAACTCATATTATTAACCATATTATGCAGATATGATCGATAGAACTATAATTACTATACCCATTTCTTTTATTATTATCAATCTAACTCATATTATTAGCCATATTATGCTTATATGATCGATAGAACGACAATTACTGTACTTATTGCTCTTATCATTATCGATCTAACTCATATTATTAGCCATATTATGCTTATTTGATCGATATAACGACAATTACTATACTTATTACTCTTATTATTATAAGTCTAACTCATATTATTAGCCATATTATGCTTATATGATCGATAGAACGACAATTACTATTCGTATTGCTCCTATTATTATCAATATAACTCATATTATTAGCCATATTATGCTTATATGATCGATAGAACGACAATTACTATACTTATTACTCTTATTATTATCAACCTAACTCATATTATTAGCCATATTATGCTTATATGATCGATAGAACGACAATTACTATACTTATTATTCTTATTTTTATCAACCTATCTCATATTATTAGCCATATTATGCTTAAATGATCGATAGAACGACAATTACTATACTTATTACTCTTATTATTATGAATCTAACTCATATTATTAACCATATTATGCAGATATGATCGATAGAACGACAATTACTATACTCACTAATCTTACTATTATCAACCTAACTCATATTATTAGCCATATTATGCTTAAATGATCGACAGAACGACAATTACTATACTTATTACACACACTATTATCAATCTAACTCATGTTATTAACCATATTATGCAGATATGATCGATAGAACGACAATTACTATACTTATTACTCTTACTATTATCAATCTAACTCATATTATTAGCCATATTATGCATATATGATTGATAGAACGACAATTACTGTACTTATTACTCTTACCATTATCGATCTAGCTCATATTATTAGCCATGTTATGCATATATGATCGATAGAACGACAATTACTATACTTATCACTCTTATTATTATCAATCTAACTCATATTATTAGCCATATTATGCTTATATGATCGACAGAACGACAATTACTATACTCATTACACACACTCTTATCAATCTAACTCATATTATTAACCATATTATGCAGATATGATCGATAGCACGACATTTACTATACTTATTACTCTTATTATTATCAATCCAACTCATATTATTGGCCATATTATGCTTATATGATCGATAGAACGACAATTACTATACTTATTACTCTTATTATTATCAATCTAACTCATATTATTAGCCACATTATGCTTAAATGATCGATAGAACGACAATTACTATACTTATTACTCTTATTATTATGAATCTAACTCATATTATTAACCATATTATGCAGATATGATCGATAGAACTATAATTACTATACCCATTTCTTTTATTATTATCAATCTAACTCATATTATTAGCCATATTATGCTTATATGATCGATAGAACGACAATTACTGTACTTATTGCTCTTATCATTATCGATCTAACTCATATTATTAGCCATATTATGCTTATTTGATCGATATAACGACAATTACTATACTTATTACTCTTATTATTATAAGTCTAACTCATATTATTAGCCATATTATGCTTATATGATCGATAGAACGACAATTACTATACGTATTGCTCCTATTATTATCAATATAACTCATATTATTAGCCATATTATGCTTATATGATCGATAGAACGACAATTACTATACTTATTACTCTTATTATTATCAACCTAACTCATATTATTAGCCATATTATGCTTATATGATCGATAGAACGACAATTACTATACTTATTATTCTTATTTTTATCAACCTATCTCATATTATTAGCCATATTATGCTTAAATGATCGATAGAACGACAATTACTATACTTATTACTCTTATTATTATGAATCTAACTCATATTATTAACCATATTATGCAGATATGATCGATAGAACGACAATTACTATACTCACTAATCTTACTATTATCAACCTAACTCATATTATTAGCCATATTATGCTTAAATGATCGACAGAACGACAATTACTATACTTATTACACACACTGTTATCAATCTAACTCATATTATTAACCATATTATGCTAATTTGATCGATAGAACGACAATTACTATACTTGTTAGTCTTATTATTATGAATCTAACTCATATTATTAGCCATAATATGCAGATATGATCCATAGAACTACAATTACTATACTCATTACTCTTATTATTATCAATCTAACTCATATTATTAGCCATGTTATGCTTATTTGATCGATAGAACGACAATTACTATCCTTATTACTATTATTATTATCAATCAAACTCATATTATTAGCCATATTATGCTTATATGATCGACAGAACGACAATTACTATACTTATTACACTCACTGTTATCAATCTAACTCACATTATTAACCATATTATGCTAATTTGATCGATAGTACGACAACCACTATACTTATTACTCTTATTATTATCAATCTAACTCATATTATTAGCCATATTATGCTTATATGATCGACAGAACGACAATTACTATACTCATTACACACACTCTTATCAATCTAACTCATATTATTAACCATATTATGCAGATATGATCGATAGCACGACATTTACTATACTTATTACTCTTATTATTATCAATCCAACTCATATTATTGGCCATATTATGCTTATATGATCGATAGAACGACAATTACTATACTTATTACTCTTATTATTATCAATCTAACTCATATTATTAGCCACATTATGCTTAAATGATCGATAGAACGACAATTACTATACTTATTACTCTTATTATTATGAATCTAACTCATATTATTAACCATATTATGCAGATATGATCGATAGAACTATAATTACTGTACCCATTTCTTTTATTATTATCAATCTAACTCATATTATTAGCCATATTATGCTTATATGATCGATAGAACGACAATTACTGTACTTATTGCTCTTATCATTATCGATCTAACTCATATTATTAGCCATATTATGCTTATTTGATCGATATAACGACAATTACTATACTTATTACTCTTATTATTATAAGTCTAACTCATATTATTAGCCATATTATGCTTATATGATCGATAGAACGACAATTACTATACGTATTGCTCCTATTATTATCAATATAACTCATATTATTAGCCATATTATGCTTATATGATCGATAGAACGACAATTACTATACTTATTACTCTTATTATTATCAACCTAACTCATATTATTAGCCATATTATGCTTATATGATCGATAGAACGACAATTACTATACTTATTATTCTTATTTTTATCAACCTATCTCATATTATTAGCCATATTATGCTTAAATGATCGATAGAACGACAATTACTATACTTATTACTCTTATTATTATGAATCTAACTCATATTATTAACCATATTATGCAGATATGATCGATACAACGACAATTACTATACTCACTAATCTTACTATTATCAACCTAACTCATATTATTAGCCATATTATGCTTAAATGATCGACAGAACGACAATTACTATACTTATTACACACACTGTTATCAATCTAACTCATATTATTAACCATATTATGCTAATTTGATCGATAGAACGACAATTACTATACTTGTTAGTCTTATTATTATGAATCTAACTCATATTATTAGCCATAATATGCAGATATGATCCATAGAACTACAATTACTATACTCATTACTCTTATTATTATCAATCTAACTCATATTATTAGCCATATTATGCTTAAATGATCGATAGAACTACAATTACTATACTCGTTACTCTTATTATTATCAATCTAACTCATATTATTAACCATATTATGCTGATATGATCGATAGAACTACAATTACCATACTCATTACTCTTATTATTATCAATCTAACTCATATTATTAACCATATTATGCTTATATGATCGATAGAACGACAATTACTATACTTATTACACTCACTATTATCAATCTAACTCATGTTATTAACCATATTATGCAGATATGATCGATAGAACGACAATTACTATACTTATTACTCTTACTATTATCAATCTAACTCATATTATTAGCCATATTATGCATATATGATTGATAGAACGACAATTACTGTACTTATTACTCTTACCATTATCGATCTAGCTCATATTATTAGCCATGTTATGCATATATGATCGATAGAACGACAATTACTATACTTATCACTCTTATTATTATCAATCTAACTCATATTATTAGCCATATTATGCTTATATGATCGACAGAACGACAATTACTATACTCATTACACACACTCTTATCAATCTAACTCATATTATTAACCATATTATGCAGATATGATCGATAGCACGACATTTACTATACTTATTACTCTTATTATTATCAATCCAACTCATATTATTGGCCATATTATGCTTATATGATCGATAGAACGACAATTACTATACTTATTACTCTTATTATTATCAATCTAACTCATATTATTAGCCACATTATGCTTAAATGATCGATAGAACGACAATTACTATACTTATTACTCTTATTATTATGAATCTAACTCATATTATTAACCATATTATGCAGATATGATCGATAGAACTATAATTACTATACCCATTTCTTTTATTATTATCAATCTAACTCATATTATTAGCCATATTATGCTTATATGATCGATAGAACGACAATTACTGTACTTATTGCTCTTATCATTATCGATCTAACTCATATTATTAGCCATATTATGCTTATTTGATCGATATAACGACAATTACTATACTTATTACTCTTATTATTATAAGTCTAACTCATATTATTAGCCATATTATGCTTATATGATCGATAGAACGACAATTACTATTCGTATTGCTCCTATTATTATCAATATAACTCATATTATTAGCCATATTATGCTTATATGATCGATAGAACGACAATTACTATACTTATTACTCTTATTATTATCAACCTAACTCATATTATTAGCCATATTATGCTTATATGATCGATAGAACGACAATTACTATACTTATTATTCTTATTTTTATCAACCTATCTCATATTATTAGCCATATTATGCTTAAATGATCGATAGAACGACAATTACTATACTTATTACTCTTATTATTATGAATCTAACTCATATTATTAACCATATTATGCAGATATGATCGATAGAACGACAATTACTATACTCACTAATCTTACTATTATCAACCTAACTCATATTATTAGCCATATTATGCTTAAATGATCGACAGAACGACAATTACTATACTTATTACACACACTGTTATCAATCTAACTCATATTATTAACCATATTATGCTAATTTGATCGATAGAACGACAATTACTATACTTGTTAGTCTTATTATTATGAATCTAACTCATATTATTAGCCATAATATGCAGATATGATCCATAGAACTACAATTACTATACTCATTACTCTTATTATTATCAATCTAACTCATATTATTAGCCATATTATGCTTATATGATCGATAGAAGGACAATTACTATACTTATTACACTCACTATTATCAATCTAACTCATATTATTAACAATATTATGCAGATATGATCGATAACACGAAATTTACTATACTTATTACTCTTATTATTATCAATCTAACTCATATTATTAGCCATATTATGCTTAAATGATCGATAGAACGACAATTACTATACTTATTACTCTTATTATTATCAATCTAACTCATATTATTAGCCATATTATGCTTATTTGATCGATATAACGACAATTACTATACTTATTACTCTTATTATTATAACTCTAACTCATATTATTAGCCATATTATGCTTATATGATCGATAGAACGACAATTACTATACTTATTGCTCTTATTATTATCAATATAACTCATATTATTAGCCATATTATGCTTATATGATCGATAGTACGACAATTACTATACTTATTACTCTTACTATTATCAATCTAACTCATATTATTAGCCATATTATGCATATATGATCGACAGAACGACAATTACTGTACTTATTACTCTTATCATTATCGATCTAACTCATATTATTAGCCATATTATGCTTATATTATCGATAGAACGACAATTACTGTACTTATTACTGTTATTATTATCAATCTAACTCATATTATTAACCATATTATGCAGATATGATCCATAGAACTACAATTACTATACACATTACTCTTATTATTATCAATCTAACTCATATTATTGACCATATTATGCAGATATGATCGATGGAACTACAATTACTACACTCATTACTCTTATTATTATCAATCTAACTCATATTATTAGCCATATTATGCTTATATGATCGATAGAACGACAATTACTGTACTTATTACTCTTATCATTATCGATCTAAGTCATATTATTAGCCATATTATGCTTATATGATCGATAGAACGACAATTACTATACTTATCACTCTTATTATTATCAATCTAACTCATATTATTAGCCATATTATGCAGATATGATCGATAGAATGACAATTACTATACTTATTACACTCACTATTATCAATCTAACTCAAATTATTAACAATATTATGCAGATATGATCGATAACACGAAATTTACTATACTTATTACTCTTATTATTATCAACCTAACTCATATTATTGGCCATATTATGCTTATATGATCGATAGAACGACAATTACTATACTTATTACTCTTATTATTATCAATCTAACTCATATTATTAGCCACATTATGCTTAAATGATCGATAGAACGACAATTACTATACTTATTACTCTTATTATTATGAATCTAACTCATATTATTAACCATATTATGCAGATATGATCGATAGAACTATAATTACTATACTCATTTCTCTTATTATTATCAATCTAACTCATATTATTAGCCATATTATGCTTATATGATCGATAGAACGACAATTACTCTACGCATTACTCTTATTATTATCAATCTAACTCATATTATTAGCCATATTATGCATATATGATCGATAGAACGACAATTACTGTACTTATTACTCTTATCATTATCGATCTAACTCATGTTATTAGCCATGTTATGCTTATTTGATCGATAGAACGACAATTACTATCCTTATTACTCTTATTATTATCAATCAAACTCATATTATTAACCATATTATGCAGATACGATCGACAGAACGACAATTACTATACTTATTACTCTTATTATTATCAATCTAACTCATATTATTAGCCGTATTATGCTTAAATTATCGATAGAACGACAATTACTATACTTATTACTCTTATTATTATGAATCTGACTCATATTATTAGCCATATTATGCCTATATGATCGATAGAACGACAACTACTATACTTATTACTCTTACTATTATCAATCTAACTCATATTATTAGCCATATTATACATATATGATCGACAGAACGACAATTACTATACTCATTACTCTTATTATTAGCCATATTATGCATATATGATCGACAGAACGACAATTACTATACTCATTACTCTTATTATTATCAATCTAACTCATATTATTAGCCATATTATGCATATATGATCGATAGAACGACAATTACTGTACTTATTACTCTTATCATTATCGATCTAACTCATGTTATTAACCATATTATGCAGATATGATCGATAGCACGACATTTACTATACTTATTACTCTTATTATTATGAATCTAACTCATATTATTAACCATATTATGCAGATACGATCGATAGAACTACAATTACTATACTTATTACTCTTATTATTATCAATCTAACTCATATTATTAGCCGTATTATGCTTAAATTATCGATAGAACGACAATTACTATACTTATTACTCTTATTATTATGAATCTAACTCATATTATTAGCCGTATTATGCTTAAATGATCGATAGAACGACAATTACTATACTCACTACTCTTAATATTATCAATCTAACTCATCTTATTAGTCATATTATGCTTATATGATCGACAGAACGACAATTACTATACTTATTACACTTACTATTATCAATCTAACTCATATTATTAGCCATATTATGCTTATATGATCGATAGATCGACAATTACTCTACGCATTACTCTTATTATTATCAATCTAACTCATATTATTAGCCATATTATGCTTATATGATCGATAGAACGACAATTACTGTACTTATTGCTCTTATCACTATCGATCTAACTCATATTATTAGCCATGTTATGCTTATTTGATCGATAGAACGACAATTACTATCCTTATTACTCTTATTATTATCAATCAAACTCATATTATTAGCCATATTATGCTTATATGATCGACAGAACGACAATTACTATACTTATTACACTCACTGTTATCAATCTAACTCACATTATTAACCATATTATGCTAATTTGATCGATAGTACGACAACCACTATACTTATTACTCTTATTATTATCAATCTAACTCATATTATTAGCCATATTATGCTTAAATGATCGATAGAACTACAATTACTATACTCGTTACTCTTATTATTATCAATCTAACTCATATTATTAACCATATTATGCTGATATGATCGATAGAACTACAATTACCATACTCATTACTCTTATTATTATCAATCTAACTCATATTATTAACCATATTATGCTTATATGATCGATAGAACGACAATTACTATACTTATTACACTCACTATTATCAATCTAACTCATGTTATTAACCATATTATGCAGATATGATCGATAGAACGACAATTACTATACTTATTACTCTTACTATTATCAATCTAACTCATATTATTAGCCATATTATGCATATATGATTGATAGAACGACAATTACTGTACTTATTACTCTTACCATTATCGATCTAGCTCATATTATTAGCCATGTTATGCATATATGATCGATAGAACGACAATTACTATACTTATCACTCTTATTATTATCAATCTAACTCATATTATTAGGCATATTATGCTTATATGATCGACAGAACGACAATTACTATACTCATTACACACACTCTTATCAATCTAACTCATATTATTAACCATATTATGCAGATATGATCGATAGCACGACATTTACTATACTTATTACTCTTATTATTATCAATCCAACTCATATTATTGGCCATATTATGCTTATATGATCGATAGAACGACAATTACTATACTTATTACTCTTATTATTATCAATCTAACTCATATTATTAGCCACATTATGCTTAAATGATCGATAGAACGACAATTACTATACTTATTACTCTTATTATTATGAATCTAACTCATATTATTAACCATATTATGCAGATATGATCGATAGAACTATAATTACTATACTCATTTCTCTTATTATTATCAATCTAACTCATATTATTAGCCATATTATGCTTATATGATCGATAGAACGACAATTACTGTACTTATTGCTCTTATCATTATCGATCTAACTCATATTATTAGCCATATTATGCTTATTTGATCGATATAACGACAATTACTATACTTATTACTCTTATTATTATAAGTCTAACTCATATTATTAGCCATATTATGCTTATATGATCGATAGAACGACAATTACTATACGTATTGCTCCTATTATTATCAATATAACTCATATTATTAGCCATATTATGCTTATATGATCGATAGAACGACAATTACTATACTTATTACTCTTATTATTATCAACCTAACTCATATTATTAGCCATATTATGCTTATATGATCGATAGAACGACAATTACTATACTTATTATTCTTATTTTTATCAACCTATCTCATATTATTAGCCATATTATGCTTAAATGATCGATAGAACGACAATTACTATACTTATTACTCTTATTATTATGAATCTAACTCATATTATTAACCATATTATGCAGATATGATCGATAGAACGACAATTACTATACTCACTAATCTTACTATTATCAACCTAACTCATATTATTAGCCATATTATGCTTAAATGATCGACAGAACGACAATTACTATACTTATTACACACACTGTTATCAATCTAACTCATATTATTAACCATATTATGCTAATTTGATCGATAGAACGACAATTACTATACTTGTTAGTCTTATTATTATGAATCTAACTCATATTATTAGCCATAATATGCAGATATGATCCATAGAACTACAATTACTATACTCATTACTCTTATTATTATCAATCTAACTCATATTATTAGCCATATTATGCTTAAATGATCGATAGAACTACAATTACTATACTCGTTACTCTGATTATTATCAATCTAACTCATATTATTAACCATATTATGCTGATATGATCGATAGAACTACAATTACCATACTCATTACTCTTATTATTATCAATCTAACTCATATTATTAACCATATTATGCTTATATGATCGATAGAACGACAATTACTATACTTATTACACTCACTATTATCAATCTAACTCATGTTATTAACCATATTATGCAGATATGATCGATAGAACGACAATTACTATACTTATTACTCTTACTATTATCAATCTAACTCATATTATTAGCCATATTATGCGTATATGATTGATAGAACGACAATTACTGTACTTATTACTCTTACCATTATCGATCTAGCTCATATTATTAGCCATGTTATGCATATATGATCGATAGAACGACAATTACTATACTTATCACTCTTATTATTATCAATCTAACTCATATTATTAGCCATATTATGCTTATATGATCGACAGAACGACAATTACTATACTCATTACACACACTCTTATCAATCTAACTCATATTATTAACCATATTATGCAGATATGATCGATAGCACGACATTTACTATACTTATTACTCTTATTATTATCAATCCAACTCATATTATTGGCCATATTATGCTTATATGATCGATAGAACGACAATTACTATACTTATTACTCTTATTATTATCAATCTAACTCATATTATTAGCCACATTATGCTTAAATGATCGATAGAACGACAATTACTATACTTATTACTCTTATTATTATGAATCTAACTCATATTATTAACCATGTTATGCAGATATGATCGATAGAACTATAATTACTATACCCATTTCTTTTATTATTATCAATCTAACTCATATTATTAGCCATATTATGCTTATATGATCGATAGAACGACAATTACTGTACTTATTGCTCTTATCATTATCGATCTAACTCATATTATTAGCCATATTATGCTTATTTGATCGATATAACGACAATTACTATACTTATTACTCTTATTATTATAAGTCTAACTCATATTATTAGCCATATTATGCTTATATGATCGATAGAACGACAATTACTATACGTATTGCTCCTATTATTATCAATATAACTCATATTATTAGCCATATTATGCTTATATGATCGATAGAACGACAATTACTATACTTATTACTCTTATTATTATCAACCTAACTCATATTATTAGCCATATTATGCTTATATGATCGATAGAACGACAATTACTATACTTATTATTCTTATTTTTATCAACCTATCTCATATTATTAGCCATATTATGCTTAAATGATCGATAGAACGACAATTACTATACTTATTACTCTTATTATTATGAATCTAACTCATATTATTAACCATATTATGCAGATATGATCGATAGAACGACAATTACTATACTCACTAATCTTACTATTATCAACCTAACTCATATTATTAGCCATATTATGCTTAAATGATCGACAGAACGACAATTACTATACTTATTACACACACTGTTATCAATCTAACTCATATTATTAACCATATTATGCTAATTTGATCGATAGAACGACAATTACTATACTTGTTAGTCTTATTATTATGAATCTAACTCATATTATTAGCCATAATATGCAGATATGATCCATAGAACTACAATTACTATACTCATTACTCTTATTATTATCAATCTAACTCATATTATTAGCCATATTATGCTTATATGATCGATAGAAGGACAATTACTATACTTATTACACTCACTATTATCAATCTAACTCATATTATTAACAATATTATGCAGATATGATCGATAACACGAAATTTACTATACTTATTACTCTTATTATTATCAATCTAACTCATATTATTAGCCATATTATGCTTAAATGATCGATAGAACGACAATTACTATACTTATTAACTACTTTCTTATTATTATCAATCTAACTCATATTATTAGCCACATTATGCTTAAATGATCGATAGAACGACAATTACTATACTTATTACTCTTATTATTATGAACCTAACTCATATTATTAGCCATATTATGCTTATTTGATCGATATAACGACAATTACTATACTTATTACTCTTATTATTATAACTCTAACTCATATTATTAGCCATATTATGCTTATATGATCGATAGAACGACAATTACTATACTTATTGCTCTTATTATTATCAATATAACTCATATTATTAGCCATATTATGCTTATATGATCGATAGTACGACAATTACTATACTTATTACTCTTACTATTATCAATCTAACTCATATTATTAGCCATATTATGCATATATGATCGACAGAACGACAATTACTGTACTTATTACTCTTATCATTATCGATCTAACTCATATTATTAGCCATATTATGCTTATATTATCGATAGAACGACAATTACTGTACTTATTACTGTTATTATTATCAATCTAACTCATATTATTAACCATATTATGCAGATATGATCCATAGAACTACAATTACTATACACATTACTCTTATTATTATCAATCTAACTCATATTATTGACCATATTATGCAGATATGATCGATGGAACTACAATTACTACACTCATTACTCTTATTATTATCAATCTAACTCATATTATTAGCCATATTATGCTTATATGATCGATAGAACGACAATTACTGTACTTATTACTCTTATCATTATCGATCTAAGTCATATTATTAGCCATATTATGCTTATATGATCGATAGAACGACAATTACTATACTTATCACTCTTATTATTATCAATCTAACTCATATTATTAGCCATATTATGCAGATATGATCGATAGAATGACAATTACTATACTTATTACACTCACTATTATCAATCTAACTCATATTATTAACAATATTATGCAGATATGATCGATAACACGAAATTTACTATACTTATTACTCTTATTATTATCAACCTAACTCATATTATTGGCCATATTATGCTTATATGATCGATAGAACGACAATTACTATACTTATTACTCTTATTATTATCAATCTAACTCATATTATTAGCCACATTATGCTTAAATGATCGATAGAACGACAATTACTATACTTATTACTCTTATTATTATGAATCTAACTCATATTATTAACCATATTATGCAGATATGATCGATAGAACTATAATTACTATACTCATTTCTCTTATTATTATCAATCTAACTCATATTATTAGCCATATTATGCTTATATGATCGATAGAACGACAATTACTCTACGCATTACTCTTATTATTATCAATCTAACTCATATTATTAGCCATATTATGCTTATATGATCGATAGAACGACAATTACTGTACTTATTGCTCTTATCATTATCGATCTAACTCATATTATTAGCCATGTTATGCTTATTTGATCGATAGAACGACAATTACTATCCTTATTACTCTTATTATTATCAATCAAACTCATATTATTAGCCATATTATGCTTATATTATCGACAGAACGACAATTACTATACTTATTACACTCACTGTTATCAATCTAACTCACATTATTAACCATATTATGCTAATTTGATCGATAGTACGACAACCACTATACTTATTACTCTTATTATTATCAATCTAACTCATATTATTAGCCATATTATGCTTAAATGATCGATAGAACTACAATTACTATACTCGTTACTCTTATTATTATCAATCTAACTCATATTATTAACCATATTATGCTGATATGATCGATAGAACTACAATTACCATACTCATTACTCTTATTATTATCAATCTAACTCATATTATTAACCATATTATGCTTATATGATCGATAGAACGACAATTACTATACTTATTACACTCACTATTATCAATCTAACTCATGTTATTAACCATATTATGCAGATATGATCGATAGAACGACAATTACTATACTTATTACTCTTACTATTATCAATCTAACTCATATTATTAGCCATATTATGCATATATGATTGATAGAACGACAATTACTGTACTTATTACTCTTACCATTATCGATCTAGCTCATATTATTAGCCATGTTATGCATATATGATCGATAGAACGACAATTACTATACTTATCACTCTTATTATTATCAATCTAACTCATATTATTAGCCATATTATGCTTATATGATCGATAGAACGACAATTACTCTACGCATTACTCTTATTATTATCAATCTAACTCATATTATTAGCCATATTATGCTTATATGATCGATAGAACGACAATTACTGTACTTATTGCTCTTATCATTATCGATCTAACTCATATTATTAGCCATGTTATGCTTATTTGATCGATAGAACGACAATTACTATCCTTATTACTCTTATTATTATCAATCAAACTCATATTATTAGCCATATTATGCTTATATTATCGACAGAACGACAATTACTATACTTATTACACTCACTGTTATCAATCTAACTCACATTATTAACCATATTATGCTAATTTGATCGATAGTACGACAACCACTATACTTATTACTCTTATTATTATCAATCTAACTCATATTATTAGCCATATTATGCTTAAATGATCGATAGAACTACAATTACTATACTCGTTACTCTTATTATTATCAATCTAACTCATATTATTAACCATATTATGCTGATATGATCGATAGAACTACAATTACCATACTCATTACTCTTATTATTATCAATCTAACTCATATTATTAACCATATTATGCTTATATGATCGATAGAACGACAATTACTATACTTATTACACTCACTATTATCAATCTAACTCATGTTATTAACCATATTATGCAGATATGATCGATAGAACGACAATTACTATACTTATTACTCTTACTATTATCAATCTAACTCATATTATTAGCCATATTATGCATATATGATTGATAGAACGACAATTACTGTACTTATTACTCTTACCATTATCGATCTAGCTCATATTATTAGCCATGTTATGCATATATGATCGATAGAACGACAATTACTATACTTATCACTCTTATTATTATCAATCTAACTCATATTATTAGCCATATTATGCTTATATGATCGACAGAACGACAATTACTATACTCATTACACACACTCTTATCAATCTAACTCATATTATTAACCATATTATGCAGATATGATCGATAGCACGACATTTACTATACTTATTACTCTTATTATTATCAATCCAACTCATATTATTGGCCATATTATGCTTATATGATCGATAGAACGACAATTACTATACTTATTACTCTTATTATTATCAATCTAACTCATATTATTAGCCACATTATGCTTAAATGATCGATAGAACGACAATTACTATACTTATTACTCTTATTATTATGAATCTAACTCATATTATTAACCATATTATGCAGATATGATCGATAGAACTATAATTACTATACCCATTTCTTTTATTATTATCAATCTAACTCATATTATTAGCCATATTATGCTTATATGATCGATAGAACGACAATTACTATACTTATTATTCTTATTTTTATC
>NW_027473764.1:0-82136 GCF_050947335.1 Megachile rotundata
TTCAGCCTCTAATTCGCACATATCCGCTGTAATTCGACTCCGTACTATCTAGTTATGTTAAGTTATCCTATCTGAGCACAATTCAACACCACAACGAACAATTTTGCTCGTTTTGCACGAATTATGCTCATTTTCGCACGATTCAGCCTCTAATTCGCACATATCCGCTGTAATTCGACTCTGTACTATCTAGTTATGTTAAGTTATCCTATCTGAGCACAATTCAACACCACAACGAACAATTTTGCTCGTTTTGCACGAATTATGCTCATTTTCGCACGATTCAGCCTCTAATTCGCACATATCCGCTGTAATTCGACTCTGTACTATCTAGTCATGTTAAGTTATCGTAACTGAGCACAATTCAACACCACAATGAACAATTTTTCTCGTTTTGGACGAATTATGCTCATTTTCGCACGATTCAGCCTCTAATTCGCACATATCCGCTGTAATTCGACTCTGTACTATCTAGTCATGTTAAGTTATCGTAACTGAGCACAATTCAACACCACAATGTACAATTTTGCTGGTTTTGAACGAATTATGCTCATTTTCGCACGATTCAGCCTCTAATTCGCACATATCCGCTGTAATTCGCCTCTGTACTATCTAGTCATGTTAAGTTATCGTAACTGAGCACAATTCAACACCACAATGAACAATTTTGCTGGTTTTGAACGAATTATGCTCATTTTCGCACGGTTCAGCCTCTAATTCGCACATATCCGCTGTAATTCGACTCTGTACTATCTAGTTATGTTAAGTTATCCTATCTGAGCACAATTCAACACCACAACGAACAATTTTGCTCGTTTTGCACGAATTATGCTCATTTTCGCACGATTCAGCCTCTAATTCGCACATATCCGCTGTAATTCGACTCTGTACTATCTAGTCATGTTAAGTTATCGTAACTGAGCACAATTCAACACCGCAATGAACAATTTTGCTGGTTTTGAACGAATTATGCTCATTTTCTCACGATTCAGCCTCTAATTTGCACATATCCGCTGTAATTCGACTCTGTACTATCTAGTTATGTTAAGTTATCCTATCTGAGCACAATTCAACACCACAATGAGCAATTTTGCTCGTTTTGCACGAATTTTGCTCGTTTTGAACGAATTTTGCTCATTTTCAAACGATTCAGCCTCTAATTCGCACATATCCGCTGTAATTCGACTCTGTACTATCTAGTTATGTTAAGTTATCCTATCTGAGCACAATTCGACACCATAATGAACAATTTTGCTCGTTTTGGACGAATTATGCTCATTTTCGCACGATTCAGCCTCTAATTCGCACATATCCGCTGTAATTCGACTCTGTACTATCTAGTTATGTTAAGTTATCCTATCTGAGCACAATTCAACACCACAATGAGCAATTTTGTTCGTTTTGCACGAATTTTGCTCGTTTTGAACGAATTTTGCTCATTTTCAAACGATTCAGCCTCTAATTCGCACATATCCGCTGTAATTCGACTCTGTACTATCTAGTCATGTTAAGTTATCGTAACTGAGCACAATTCAACACCACAATGAACAATTTTGCTCGTTTTGGACGAATTATGCTCATTTTCGCACGATTCAGCCTCTAATTCGCACATATCCGCTGTAATTCGACTCTGTACTATCTAGTTATGTTAAGTTATCCTATCTGAGCACAATTCAACACCACAATGAATAATTTTGCTCGTTTTGCACGAATTTTGCTCGTTTTGCACGAATTATGCTCATTTTCGCACGATTCAGCCTCTAATTCGCACATATCCGCTGTAATTCGACTCTGTACTATCTAGTCATGTTAAGTTATCGTAACTGAGCACAATTCAACACCACAATGTACAATTTTGCTGGTTTTGAACGAATTATGCTCATTTTCGCACGATTCAGCCTCTAATTCGCACATATCCGCTGTAATTCGCCTCTGTACTATCTAGTCATGTTAAGTTATCGTAACTGAGCACAATTCAACACCACAATGAACAATTTTGCTGGTTTTGAACGAATTATGCTCATTTTCGCACGGTTCAGCCTCTAATTCGCACATATCCGCTGTAATTCGACTCTGTACTATCTAGTTATGTTAAGTTATCCTATCTGAGCACAATTCAACACCACAACGAACAATTTTGCTCGTTTTGCACGAATTATGCTCATTTTCGCACGATTCAGCCTCTAATTCGCACATATCCGCTGTAATTCGACTCTGTACTATCTAGTCATGTTAAGTTATCGTAACTGAGCACAATTCAACACCGCAATGAACAATTTTGCTGGTTTTGAACGAATTATGCTCATTTTCTCACGATTCAGCCTCTAATTTGCACATATCCGCTGTAATTCGACTCTGTACTATCTAGTTATGTTAAGTTATCCTATCTGAGCACAATTCAACACCACAATGAGCAATTTTGCTCGTTTTGCACGAATTTTGCTCGTTTTGAACGAATTTTGCTCATTTTCAAACGATTCAGCCTCTAATTCGCACATATCCGCTGTAATTCGACTCTGTACTATCTAGTTATGTTAAGTTATCCTATCTGAGCACAATTCGACACCACAATGAACAATTTTGCTCGTTTTGCACGAATTATGCTCATTTTCGCACGATTCAGCCTCTAATTCGTACATATCCGCTGTAATTCGACTCTGTACTATCTAGTTATGTTAAGTTATCCTATCTGAGCACAATTCAACACCACAATGAGCAATTTTGCTCGTTTTGCACGAATTTTGCTCGTTTTGAACGAATTTTGCTCATTTTCAAACGATTCAGCCTCTAATTCGCACATATCCGCTGTAATTCGACTCTGTACTATCTAGTCATGTTAAGTTATCGTAACTGAGCACAATTCAACACCACAATGAACAATTTTGCTCGTTTTGGACGAATTATGCTCATTTTCGCACGATTCAGCCTCTAATTCGCACATATCCGCTGTAATTCGACTCTGTACTATCTAGTTATGTTAAGTTATCCTATCTGAGCACAATGCAACACCACAATGAATAATTTTGCTCGTTTTGCACGAATTTTGCTCGTTTTGAACGAATTTTGCTCATTTTCAAACGATTCAGCCTCTAATTCGCACATATCCGCTGTAATTCGACTCTGTACTATCTAGTTATGTTAAGTTATCCTATCTGAGCACAATTCGACACCACAATGAACAATTTTGCTCGTTTTGCACGAATTATGCTCATTTTCGCACGATTCAGCCTCTAATTCGTACATATCCGCTGTAATTCGACTCTGTACTATCTAGTTATGTTAAGTTATCCTATCTGAGCACAATTCAACACCACAATGAGCAATTTTGCTCGTTTTGCACGAATTTTGCTCGTTTTGAACGAATTTTGCTCATTTTCAAACGATTCAGCCTCTAATTCGCACATATCCGCTGTAATTCGACTCTGTACTATCTAGTCATGTTAAGTTATCGTAACTGAGCACAATTCAACACCACAATGAACAATTTTGCTCGTTTTGGACGAATTATGCTCATTTTCGCACGATTCAGCCTCTAATTCGCACATATCCGCTGTAATTCGACTCTGTACTATCTAGTCATGTTAAGTTATCGTAACTGAGCACAATTCAACACCACAATGTACAATTTTGCTGGTTTTGAACGAATTATGCTCATTTTCGCACGATTCAGCCTCTAATTCGCACATATCCGTTGTAATTCGCCTCTGTACTATCTAGTCATGTTAAGTTATCGTAACTGAGCACAATTCAACACCACAATGAACAATTTTGCTGGTTTTGAACGAATTATGCTCATTTTCGCACGGTTCAGCCTCTAATTCGCACATATCCGCTGTAATTCGACTCTGTACTACCTAGTTATGTTAAGTTATCCTATCTGAGCACAATTCAACACCACAACGAACAATTTTGCTCGTTTTGCACGAATTATGCTCATTTTCGCACGATTCAGCCTCTAATTCGCACATATCCGCTATAATTCGACTCAGTACTATCTAGTCATGTTAAGTTATCGTAACTGAGCACAATTCAACACCGCAATGAACAATTTTGCTGGTTTTGAACGAATTATGCTCATTTTCTCACGATTCAGCCTCTAATTTGCACATATCCGCTGTAATTCGACTCTGTACTATCTAGTTATGTTAAGTTATCCTATCTGAGCACAATTCAACACCACAATGAGCAATTTTGCTCGTTTTGCACGAATTTTGCTCGTTTTGAACGAATTTTGCTCATTTTCAAACGATTCAGCCTCTAATTCGCACATATCCGCTGTAATTCGACTCTGTACTATCTAGTTATGTTAAGTTATCCTATCTGAGCACAATTCGACACCACAATGAACAATTTTGCTCGTTTTGCACGAATTATGCTCATTTTCGCACGATTCAGCCTCTAATTCGTACATATCCGCTGTAATTCGACTCTGTACTATCTAGTTATGTTAAGTTATCCTATCTGAGCACAATTCAACACCACAATGAGCAATTTTGTTCGTTTTGCACGAATTTTGCTCGTTTTGAACGAATTTTGCTCATTTTCAAACGATTCAGCCTCTAATTCGCACATATCCGCTGTAATTCGACTCTGTACTATCTAGTTATGTTAAGTTATCCTATCTGAGCACAATTCAACACCACAACGAACAATTTTGCTCGTTTTGCACGAATTATGCTCATTTTCGCACGATTCAGCCTCTAATTCGCACATATCCGCCGTAATTCGACTCTGTACCATCTAGTTATGTTAAGTTATCCTATCTGAGCACAATTCAACACCACAACGAACAATTTTGCTCGTTTTGCACGAATTATGCTCATTTTCGCACGATTCAGCCTCTAATTCGCACATATCCGCTGTAATTCGACTCTGTACTATCTAGTCATGTTAAGTTATCGTAACTGAGCACAATTCAACACCACAATGAACAATTTTGCTCGTTTTGGACGAATTATGCTCATTTTCGCACGATTCAGCCTCTAATTCGCACATATCCGCTGTAATTCGACTCTGTACTATCTAGTCATGTTAAGTTATCGTAACTGAGCACAATTCAACACCACAATGTACAATTTTGCTGGTTTTGAACGAATTATGCTCATTTTCGCACGATTCAGCCTCTAATTCGCACATATCCGCTGTAATTCGCCTCTGTACAATCTAGTCATGTTAAGTTATCGTAACTGAGCACAATTCAACACCACAATGAACAATTTTGCTGGTTTTGAACGAATTATGCTCATTTTCGCACGGTTCAGCCTCTAATTCGCACATATCCGCTGTAATTCGACTCTGTACTATCTAGTTATGTTAAGTTATCCTATCTGAGCACAATTCAACACCACAACGAACAATTTTGCTCGTTTTGCACGAATTATGCTCATTTTCGCACGATTCAGCCTCTAATTCGCACATATCCGCTGTAATTCGACTCTGTACTATCTAGTCATGTTAAGTTATCGTAACTGAGCACAATTCAACACCGCAATGAACAATTTTGCTGGTTTTGAACGAATTATGCTCATTTTCTCACGATTCAGCCTCTAATTTGCACATATCCGCTGTAATTCGACTCTGTACTATCTAGTTATGTTAAGTTATCCTATCTGAGCACAATTCAACACCACAATGAGCAATTTTGCTCGTTTTGCACGAATTTTGCTCGTTTTGAACGAATTTTGCTCATTTTCAAACGATTCAGCCTCTAATTCGCACATATCCGCTGTAATTCGACTCTGTACTATCTAGTTATGTTAAGTTATCCTATCTGAGCACAATTCGACACCACAATGAACAATTTTGCTCGTTTTGCACGAATTATGCTCATTTTCGCACGATTCAGCCTCTAATTCGTACATATCCGCTGTAATTCGACTCTGTACTATCTAGTTATGTTAAGTTATCCTATCTGAGCACAATGCAACACCACAATGAATAATTTTGCTCGTTTTGCACGAATTTTGCTCGTTTTGAACGAATTTTGCTCATTTTCAAACGATTCAGCCTCTAATTCGCACATATCCGCTGTAATTCGACTCTGTACTATCTAGTTATGTTAAGTTATCCTATCTGAGCACAATTCGACACCACAATGAACAATTTTGCTCGTTTTGCACGAATTATGCTCATTTTCGCACGATTCAGCCTCTAATTCGTACATATCCGCTGTAATTCGACTCTGTACTATCTAGTTATGTTAAGTTATCCTATCTGAGCACAATTCAACACCACAATGAGCAATTTTGCTCGTTTTGCACGAATTTTGCTCGTTTTGAACGAATTTTGCTCATTTTCAAACGATTCAGCCTCTAATTCGCACATATCCGCTGTAATTCGACTCTGTACTATCTAGTCATGTTAAGTTATCGTAACTGAGCACAATTCAACACCACAATGAACAATTTTGCTCGTTTTGGACGAATTATGCTCATTTTCGCACGATTCAGCCTCTAATTCGCACATATCCGCTGTAATTCGACTCTGTACTATCTAGTCATGTTAAGTTATCGTAACTGAGCACAATTCAACACCACAATGTACAATTTTGCTGGTTTTGAACGAATTATGCTCATTTTCGCACGATTCAGCCTCTAATTCGCACATATCCGCTGTAATTCGCCTCTGTACTATCTAGTCATGTTAAGTTATCGTAACTGAGCACAATTCAACACCACAACGAACAATTTTGCTCGTTTTGCACGAATTATGCTCATTTTCGCACGATTCATCCTCTAATTCGCACATATCCGCTGTAATTCGACTCTGTACTATCTAGTTATGTTAAGTTATCCTATCTGAGCACAATTCAACACCACAACGAACAATTTTGCTCGTTTTGCACGAATTATGCTCATTTTCGCACGATTCAGCCTCTAATTCGCACATATCCGCTGTAATTCGACTCTGTACTATCTAGTTATGTTAAGTTATCCTATCTGAGCACAATTCAACACCACAACGAACAATTTTGCTCGTTTTGCACGAATTATGCTCATTTTCGCACGATTCAGCCTCTAATTCGCACATATCCGCTGTAATTCGACTCTGTACTATCTAGTCATGTTAAGTTATCGTAACTGAGCACAATTCAACACCGCAATGAACAATTTTGCTGGTTTTGAACGAATTATGCTCATTTTCTCACGATTCAGCCTCTAATTTGCACATATCCGCTGTAATTCGACTCTGTACTATCTAGTTATGTTAAGTTATCCTATCTGAGCACAATTCAACACCACAACGAACAATTTTGCTCGTTTTGCACGAATTATGCTCATTTTCGCACGATTCAGCCTCTAATTCGCACATATCCGCTGTAATTCGACTCTGTACTATCTAGTTATGTTAAGTTATCCTATCTGAGCACAATTCAACACCACAACGAACAATTTTGCTCGTTTTGCACGAATTATGCTCATTTTCGCACGATTCAGCCTCTAATTCGTACATATCCGCTGTAATTCGACTCTGTACTATCTAGTCATGTTAAGTTATCGTAACTGAGCACAATTCAACACCACAATGAACAATTTTGCTCGTTTTGGACGAATTATGCTCATTTTCGCACGATTCAGCCTCTAATTCGCACATATCCGCTGTAATTCGACTCTGTACTATCTAGTCATGTTAAGTTATCGTAACTGAGCACAATTCAACACCACAATGTACAATTTTGCTGGTTTTGAACGAATTATGCTCATTTTCGCACGATTCAGCCTCTAATTCGCACATATCCGCTGTAATTCGCCTCTGTACAATCTAGTCATGTTAAGTTATCGTAACTGAGCACAATTCAACACCACAATGTACAATTTTGCTGGTTTTGAACGAATTATGCTCATTTTCGCACGATTCAGCCTCTAATTCGCACATATCCGCTGTAATTCGCCTCTGTACTATCTAGTCATGTTAAGTTATCGTAACTGAGCACAATTCAACACCACAACGAACAATTTTGCTCGTTTTGCACGAATTATGCTCATTTTCGCACGATTCATCCTCTAATTCGCACATATCCGCTGTAATTCGACTCTGTACTATCTAGTTATGTTAAGTTATCCTATCTGAGCACAATTCAACACCACAACGAACAATTTTGCTCGTTTTGCACGAATTATGCTCATTTTCGCACGATTCAGCCTCTAATTCGCACATATCCGCTGTAATTCGACTCTGTACTATCTAGTTATGTTAAGTTATCCTATCTGAGCACAATTCAACACCACAACGAACAATTTTGCTCGTTTTGCACGAATTATGCTCATTTTCGCACGATTCAGCCTCTAATTCGTACATATCCGCTGTAATTCGACTCTGTACTATCTAGTCATGTTAAGTTATCGTAACTGAGCACAATTCAACACCACAATGAACAATTTTGCTCGTTTTGGACGAATTATGCTCATTTTCGCACGATTCAGCCTCTAATTCGCACATATCCGCTGTAATTCGCCTCTGTACAATCTAGTCATGTTAAGTTATCGTAACTGAGCACAATTCAACACCACAATGAACAATTTTGCTGGTTTTGAACGAATTATGCTCATTTTCGCACGGTTCAGCCTCTAATTCGCACATATCCGCTGTAATTCGACTCTGTACTATCTAGTTATGTTAAGTTATCCTATCTGAGCACAATTCAACACCACAACGAACAATTTTGCTCGTTTTGCACGAATTATGCTCATTTTCGCACGATTCAGCCTCTAATTCGCACATATCCGCTGTAATTCGACTCTGTACTATCTAGTCATGTTAAGTTATCGTAACTGAGCACAATTCAACACCGCAATGAACAATTTTGCTGGTTTTGAACGAATTATGCTCATTTTCTCACGATTCAGCCTCTAATTTGCACATATCCGCTGTAATTCGACTCTGTACTATCTAGTTATGTTAAGTTATCCTATCTGAGCACAATTCAACACCACAATGAGCAATTTTGCTCGTTTTGCACGAATTTTGCTCGTTTTGAACGAATTTTGCTCATTTTCAAACGATTCAGCCTCTAATTCGCACATATCCGCTGTAATTCGACTCTGTACTATCTAGTTATGTTAAGTTATCCTATCTGAGCACAATTCGACACCACAATGAACAATTTTGCTCGTTTTGCACGAATTATGCTCATTTTCGCACGATTCAGCCTCTAATTCGTACATATCCGCTGTAATTCGACTCTGTACTATCTAGTTATGTTAAGTTATCCTATCTGAGCACAATGCAACACCACAATGAATAATTTTGCTCGTTTTGCACGAATTTTGCTCGTTTTGAACGAATTTTGCTCATTTTCAAACGATTCAGCCTCTAATTCGCACATATCCGCTGTAATTCGACTCTGTACTATCTAGTTATGTTAAGTTATCCTATCTGAGCACAATTCGACACCACAATGAACAATTTTGCTCGTTTTGCACGAATTATGCTCATTTTCGCACGATTCAGCCTCTAATTCGTACATATCCGCTGTAATTCGACTCTGTACTATCTAGTTATGTTAAGTTATCCTATCTGAGCACAATTCAACACCACAATGAGCAATTTTGCTCGTTTTGCACGAATTTTGCTCGTTTTGAACGAATTTTGCTCATTTTCAAACGATTCAGCCTCTAATTCGCACATATCCGCTGTAATTCGACTCTGTACTATCTAGTCATGTTAAGTTATCGTAACTGAGCACAATTCAACACCACAATGAACAATTTTGCTCGTTTTGGACGAATTATGCTCATTTTCGCACGATTCAGCCTCTAATTCGCACATATCCGCTGTAATTCGACTCTGTACTATCTAGTCATGTTAAGTTATCGTAACTGAGCACAATTCAACACCACAATGTACAATTTTGCTGGTTTTGAACGAATTATGCTCATTTTCGCACGATTCAGCCTCTAATTCGCACATATCCGCTGTAATTCGCCTCTGTACTATCTAGTCATGTTAAGTTATCGTAACTGAGCACAATTCAACACCACAACGAACAATTTTGCTCGTTTTGCACGAATTATGCTCATTTTCGCACGATTCATCCTCTAATTCGCACATATCCGCTGTAATTCGACTCTGTACTATCTAGTTATGTTAAGTTATCCTATCTGAGCACAATTCAACACCACAACGAACAATTTTGCTCGTTTTGCACGAATTATGCTCATTTTCGCACGATTCAGCCTCTAATTCGCACATATCCGCTGTAATTCGACTCTGTACTATCTAGTTATGTTAAGTTATCCTATCTGAGCACAATTCAACACCACAACGAACAATTTTGCTCGTTTTGCACGAATTATGCTCATTTTCGCACGATTCAGCCTCTAATTCGCACATATCCGCTGTAATTCGACTCTGTACTATCTAGTCATGTTAAGTTATCGTAACTGAGCACAATTCAACACCGCAATGAACAATTTTGCTGGTTTTGAACGAATTATGCTCATTTTCTCACGATTCAGCCTCTAATTTGCACATATCCGCTGTAATTCGACTCTGTACTATCTAGTTATGTTAAGTTATCCTATCTGAGCACAATTCAACACCACAACGAACAATTTTGCTCGTTTTGCACGAATTATGCTCATTTTCGCACGATTCAGCCTCTAATTCGCACATATCCGCTGTAATTCGACTCTGTACTATCTAGTTATGTTAAGTTATCCTATCTGAGCACAATTCAACACCACAACGAACAATTTTGCTCGTTTTGCACGAATTATGCTCATTTTCGCACGATTCAGCCTCTAATTCGTACATATCCGCTGTAATTCGACTCTGTACTATCTAGTCATGTTAAGTTATCGTAACTGAGCACAATTCAACACCACAATGAACAATTTTGCTCGTTTTGGACGAATTATGCTCATTTTCGCACGATTCAGCCTCTAATTCGCACATATCCGCTGTAATTCGACTCTGTACTATCTAGTCATGTTAAGTTATCGTAACTGAGCACAATTCAACACCACAATGTACAATTTTGCTGGTTTTGAACGAATTATGCTCATTTTCGCACGATTCAGCCTCTAATTCGCACATATCCGCTGTAATTCGCCTCTGTACAATCTAGTCATGTTAAGTTATCGTAACTGAGCACAATTCAACACCACAATGTACAATTTTGCTGGTTTTGAACGAATTATGCTCATTTTCGCACGATTCAGCCTCTAATTCGCACATATCCGCTGTAATTCGCCTCTGTACTATCTAGTCATGTTAAGTTATCGTAACTGAGCACAATTCAACACCACAACGAACAATTTTGCTCGTTTTGCACGAATTATGCTCATTTTCGCACGATTCATCCTCTAATTCGCACATATCCGCTGTAATTCGACTCTGTACTATCTAGTTATGTTAAGTTATCCTATCTGAGCACAATTCAACACCACAACGAACAATTTTGCTCGTTTTGCACGAATTATGCTCATTTTCGCACGATTCAGCCTCTAATTCGCACATATCCGCTGTAATTCGACTCTGTACTATCTAGTTATGTTAAGTTATCCTATCTGAGCACAATTCAACACCACAACGAACAATTTTGCTCGTTTTGCACGAATTATGCTCATTTTCGCACGATTCAGCCTCTAATTCGTACATATCCGCTGTAATTCGACTCTGTACTATCTAGTCATGTTAAGTTATCGTAACTGAGCACAATTCAACACCACAATGAACAATTTTGCTCGTTTTGGACGAATTATGCTCATTTTCGCACGATTCAGCCTCTAATTCGCACATATCCGCTGTAATTCGACTCTGTACTATCTAGTCATGTTAAGTTATCGTAACTGAGCACAATTCAACACCACAATGTACAATTTTGCTGGTTTTGAACGAATTATGCTCATTTTCGCACGATTCAGCCTCTAATTCGCACATATCCGCTGTAATTCGCCTCTGTACAATCTAGTCATGTTAAGTTATCGTAACTGAGCACAATTCAACACGACAATGAACAATTTTGCTGGTTTTGAACGAATTATGCTCATTTTCGCACGGTTCAGCCTCTAATTCGCACATATCCGCTGTAATTCGACTCTGTACTATCTAGTTATGTTAAGTTATCCTATCTGAGCACAATTCAACACCACAACGAACAATTTTGCTCGTTTTGCACGAATTATGCTCATTTTCGCACGATTCAGCCTCTAATTCGCACATATCCGCTGTAATTCGACTCTGTACTATCTAGTCATGTTAAGTTATCGTAACTGAGCACAATTCAACACCGCAATGAACAATTTTGCTGGTTTTGAACGAATTATGCTCATTTTCTCACGATTCAGCCTCTAATTTGCACATATCCGCTGTAATTCGACTCTGTACTATCTAGTTATGTTAAGTTATCCTATCTGAGCACAATTCAACACCACAACGAACAATTTTGCTCGTTTTGCACGAATTATGCTCATTTTCGCACGATTCAGCCTCTAATTCGCACATATCCGCTGTAATTCGACTCTGTACTATCTAGTCATGTTAAGTTATCGTAACTGAGCACAATTCAACACCACAATGAACAATTTTGCTCGTTTTGGACGAATTATGCTCATTTTCGCACGATTCAGCCTCTAATTCGCACATATCCGCTGTAATTCGACTCTGTACTATCTAGTTATGTTAAGTTATCCTATCTGAGCACAATTCAACACCACAACGAACAATTTTGCTCGTTTTGCACGAATTATGCTCATTTTCGCACGATTCAGCCTCTAATTCGCACATATCCGCTGTAATTCGACTCTGTACTATCTAGTCATGTTAAGTTATCGTAACTGAGCACAATTCAACACCACAATGAACAATTTTGCTCGTTTTGGACGAATTATGCTCATTTTCGCACGATTCAGCCTCTAATTCGCACATATCCGCTGTAATTCGACTCTGTACTATCTAGTCATGTTAAGTTATCGTAACTGAGCACAATTCAACACCACAATGTACAATTTTGCTGGTTTTGAACGAATTATGCTCATTTTCGCACGATTCAGCCTCTAATTCGCACATATCCGCTGTAATTCGCCTCTGTACAATCTAGTCATGTTAAGTTATCGTAACTGAGCACAATTCAACACCACAATGAACAATTTTGCTGGTTTTGAACGAATTATGCTCATTTTCGCACGGTTCAGCCTCTAATTCGCACATATCCGCTGTAATTCGACTCTGTACTATCTAGTTATGTTAAGTTATCCTATCTGAGCACAATTCAACACCACAACGAACAATTTTGCTCGTTTTGCACGAATTATGCTCATTTTCGCACGATTCAGCCTCTAATTCGCACATATCCGCTGTAATTCGACTCTGTACTATCTAGTCATGTTAAGTTATCGTAACTGAGCACAATTCAACACCGCAATGAACAATTTTGCTGGTTTTGAACGAATTATGCTCATTTTCTCACGATTCAGCCTCTAATTTGCACATATCCGCTGTAATTCGACTCTGTACTATCTAGTTATGTTAAGTTATCCTATCTGAGCACAATTCAACACCACAATGAGCAATTTTGCTCGTTTTGCACGAATTTTGCTCGTTTTGAACGAATTTTGCTCATTTTCAAACGATTCAGCCTCTAATTCGCACATATCCGCTGTAATTCGACTCTGTACTATCTAGTCATGTTAAGTTATCGTAACTGAGCACAATTCAACACCACAATGTACAATTTTGCTGGTTTTGAACGAATTATGCTCATTTTCGCACGATTCAGCCTCTAATTCGCACATATCCGCTGTAATTCGCCTCTGTACTATCTAGTCATGTTAAGTTATCGTAACTGAGCACAATTCAACACCACAATGAACAATTTTGCTGGTTTTGAACGAATTATGCTCATTTTCGCACGGTTCAGCCTCTAATTCGCACATATCCGCTGTAATTCGACTCTGTACTACCTAGTTATGTTAAGTTATCCTATCTGAGCACAATTCAACACCACAACGAACAATTTTGCTCTTTTTGCACGAATTATGCTCATTTTCGCACGATTCAGCCTCTAATTCGCACATATCCGCTGTAATTCGACTCTGTACTATCTAGTCATGTTAAGTTATCGTAACTGAGCACAATTCAACACCGCAATGAACAATTTTGCTGGTTTTGAACGAATTATGCTCATTTTCTCACGATTCAGCCTCTAATTTGCACATATCCGCTGTAATTCGACTCTGTACTATCTAGTTATGTTAAGTTATCCTATCTGAGCACAATTCAACACCACAATGAGCAATTTTGCTCGTTTTGCACGAATTTTGCTCGTTTTGAACGAATTTTGCTCATTTTCAAACGATTCAGCCTCTAATTCGCACATATCCGCTGTAATTCGACTCTGTACTATCTAGTTATGTTAAGTTATCCTATCTGAGCACAATTCGACACCACAATGAACAATTTTGCTCGTTTTGCACGAATTATGCTCATTTTCGCACGATTCAGCCTCTAATTCGTACATATCCGCTGTAATTCGACTCTGTACTATCTAGTTATGTTAAGTTATCCTATCTGAGCACAATTCAACACCACAATGAGCAATTTTGCTCGTTTTGCACGAATTTTGCTCGTTTTGAACGAATTTTGCTCATTTTCAAACGATTCAGCCTCTAATTCGCACATATCCGCTGTAATTCGACTCTGTACTATCTAGTCATGTTAAGTTATCGTAACTGAGCACAATTCAACACCACAATGAACAATTTTGCTCGTTTTGGACGAATTATGCTCATTTTCGCACGATTCAGCCTCTAATTCGCACATATCCGCTGTAATTCGACTCTGTACTATCTAGTCATGTTAAGTTATCGTAACTGAGCACAATTCAACACCACAATGAACAATTTTGCTCGTTTTGGACGAATTATGCTCATTTTCGCACGATTCAGCCTCTAATTCGCACATATCCGCTGTAATTCGACTCTGTACTATCTAGTTATGTTAAGTTATCCTATCTGAGCACAATTCAACACCACAATGAATAATTTTGCTCGTTTTGCACGAATTTTGCTCGTTTTGCACGAATTATGCTCATTTTCGCACGATTCAGCCTCTAATTCGCACATATCCGCTGTAATTCGACTCTGTACTATCTAGTTATGTTAAGTTATCCTATCTGAGCACAATTCAACACCACAACGAACAATTTTGCTCGTTTTGCACGAATTATGCTCATTTTCGCACGATTCAGCCTCTAATTCGCACATATCCGCTGTAATTCGACTCTGTACTATCTAGTCATGTTAAGTTATCGTAACTGAGCACAATTCAACACCACAATGAACAATTTTGCTCGTTTTGGACGAATTATGCTCATTTTCGCACGATTCAGCCTCTAATTCGCACATATCCGCTGTAATTCGTCTCTGTACTATCTAGTCATGTTAAGTTATCGTAACTGAGCACAATTCAACACCACAATGTACAATTTTGCTGGTTTTGAACGAATTATGCTCATTTTCGCACGATTCAGCCTCTAATTCGCACATATCCGGTGTAATTCGACTCTGTACTATCTAGTCATGTTAAGTTATCGTAACTGGGCACAATTCAACACCACAATGAACAATTTTGCTCGTTTTGAACGAATTATGCTCATTTTCGCACGATTCAGCCTCTAATTCACACATATCCGCTGTAATTCGACTCTGTACTATCTAGTCATGTTAAGTTATTGTAACTGAGCACAATTCAACACCACAATGAACAATTTTTGCTGGTTTTGAACGAATTATGCACATTTTCGCACGATTCAGCCTCTAATTCGCACATATCCGCTGTAATTCGACTCTGTACTATCTAGTCATGTTAAGTTATCGTAACTGAGCACAATTCAACACCACAATGAACAATTTTGCTGGTTTTGAACGAATTATGCTCATTTTCGCACGATTCAGCCTCTAATTCGCACATATCCGCTGTAATTCGACTCTGTACTATCTAGTTATGTTAAGTTATCCTATCTGAGCACAATTCAACACCACAATGAGCAATTTTGCTCGTTTTGCACGAATTATGCTCATTTTCGCACGATTCAGCCTCTAATTCGCACATATCCGCTGTAATTCGACTCTGTACTATCTAGTCATGTTAAGTTATCGTAACTGAGCACAATTCAACACCACAATGAACAATTTTGCTCGTTTTGAACGAATTATGCTCATTTTCGCACGATTCAGCCTCTAATTCGCACATATCCGCTGTAATTCGACTCTGTACTATCTAGTTATGTTAAGTTATCCTATCTGAGCACAATTCAACACCACAATGAGCAATTTTGCTCGTTTTGTACGAATTTTGCTCGTTTTGCACGAATTATGCTCATTTTCGCACGATTCAGCCTCTAATTCGCACATATCCGCTGTAATTCGACTCTGTACTATCTAGTCATGTTAAGTTATCGTAACTGAGCACAATTCAACACCACAATGAACAATTTTGCTGGTTTTGAACGAATTATGCTCATTTTCGCACGATTCAGCCTCTAATTCGCACATATCCGCTGTAATTCGACTCTGTACTATCTAGTCATGTTAAGTTATCGTAACTGAGCACAATTCAACACCACAATGAACAATTTTGCTGGTTTTGAACGAATTATGCTCATTTTCGCACGATTCAGCCTCTAATTCGCACATATCCGCTGTAATTCGACTCTGTACTATCTAGTCATGTTAAGTTATCGTAACTGAGCACAATTCAACACCACAATGAACAATTTTGCTGGTTTTGAACGAATTATGCTCATTTTCGCACGATTCAGCCTCTAATTCGCACATATCCGCTGTAATTCGACTCTGTACTATCTAGTTATGTTAAGTTATCCTATCTGAGCACAATTGAACACCACAACGAACAATTTTGCTCGTTTTGCACGAATTATGCTCATTTTCGCACGATTCAGCCTCTAATTCGCACATATCCGCTGTAATTCGCCTCTGTACTATCTAGTCATGTTAAGTTATCGTAACTGAGCACAATTCAACACCACAATGAACAATTTTGCTGGTTTTGAACGAATTATGCTCATTTTCGCACGATTCAGCCTCTAATTCGCACATATCCGCTGTAATTCGACTCTGTACTATCTAGTTATGTTAAGTTATCCTATCTGAGCACAATTCAACACCACAACGAACAATTTTGCACGTTTTGCACGAATTATGCTCATTTTCGCACGAATCAGCCTTTAATTCGCACATATCCGCTGTAATTCGACTCTGTACTATCTAGTCATGTTAAGTTATCGTAACTGAGCACAATTCAACACCACAATGAACAATTTTGCTCGTTTTGCACGAATTTTGCTCGTTTTGCACGAATTATGCTCATTTTCGCACGATTCAGCCTCTAATTCGCACATATCCGCTGTAATTCGACTCTGTACTATCTAGTCATGTTAAGTTATCGTAACTGAGCACAATTCAACACCACAATGAACAATTTTGCTGGTTTTGAACGAATTATGCTCATTTTCGCACGATTCAGCCTCTAATTCGCACATATCCGCTGTAATTCGACTCTGTACTATCTAGTCATGTTAAGTTATCGTAACTGAGCACAATTCAACACCACAATGAACAATTTTGCTGGTTTTGAACGAATTATGCTCATTTTCGCACGATTCAGCCTCTAATTCGTACATATCCGCTGTAATTCGACTCTGTACTATCTAGTTATGTTATGTTATCCTATCTGAGCACAATTCAACACCACAACGAACAATTTTGCTCGTTTTGCACGAATTATGCTCATTTTCGCACGATTCAGCCTCTAATTCGCACATATCCGCTGTAATTCGACTCTGTACTATCTAGTCATGTTAAGTTATCGTAACTGAGCACAATTCAACACCACAATGAACAATTTTGCTGGTTTTGAACGAATTATGCTCATTTTCGCACGATTCAGCCTCTAATTCGTACATATCCGCTGTAATTCGACTCTGTACTATCTAGTTATGCTAAGTTATCCTATCTGAGCACAATTCAACACCACAATGAGCAATTTTGCTCGTTTTGCACGAATTTTGCTCGTTTTGAACGAATTTTGCTCATTTTCAAACGATTCAGCCTCTAATTCGCACATATCCGCTGTAATTCGACTCTGTACTATCTAGTTATGTTAAGTTATCCTATCTGAGCACAATTCGACACCACAATGAACAATTTTGCTCGTTTTGCACGAATTATGCTCATTTTCGCACGATTCAGCCTCTAATTCGTACATATCCGCTGTAATTCGACTCTGTACTATCTAGTTATGCTAAGTTATCCTATCTGAGCACAATTCAACACCACAATGAGCAATTTTGCTCGTTTTGCACGAATTTTGCTCGTTTTGAACGAATTTTGCTCATTTTCGCACGATTCAGCCTCTAATTCGCACATATCCGCTGTAATTCGCCTCTGTACTATCTAGTCATGTTAAGTTATCGTAACTGAGCACAATTGAACACCACAACGAACAATTTTGCTGGTTTTGAACGAATTATGCTCATTTTCGCACGATTCAGCCTCTAATTCGCACATATCCGCTGTAATTCGACTCTGTACTATCTAGTTATGTTAAGTTATCCTATCTGAGCACAATTCAACACCACAACGAACAATTTTGCACGTTTTGCACGAATTATGCTCATTTTCGCACGAATCAGCCTCTAATTCGCACATATCCGCTGTAATTCGACTCTGTACTATCTAGTCATGTTAAGTTATCGTAACTGAGCACAATTCAACACCACAATGAACAATTTTGCTCGTTTTGGACGAATTATGCTCATTTTCGCACGATGCAGCCTCTAATTCGCACATATCCGCTGTAATTCGACTCTGTACTATCTAGTCATGTTAAGTTATTGTAACTGAGCACAATTCAACACCACAATGAACAATTTTGCTGGTTTTGAACGAATTATGCTCATTTTCGCACGATTCAGCCTCTAATTCGCACATATCCGCTGTAATTCGACTCTGTACTATCTAGTTATGTTAAGTTATCCTATCTGAGCACAATTCAACACCACAACGAACAATTTTGCACGTTTTGCACGAATTATGCTCATTTTCGCACGAATCAGCCTCTAATTCGCACATATCCGCTGTAATTCGACTCTGTACTATCTAGTCATGTTAAGTTATCGTAACTGAGCACAATTCAACACCACAATGAACAATTTTGCTCGTTTTGGACGAATTATGCTCATTTTCGCACGATTCAGCCTCTAATTCGCACATATCCGCTGTAATTCGACTCTGTACTATCTAGTCATGTTAAGTTATTGTAACTGAGCACAATTCAACACCACAATGAACAATTTTGCTGGTTTTGAACGAATTATGCTCATTTTCGCACGATTCAGCCTCTAATTCGCAC
Organism: Megachile rotundata; assembly: GCF_050947335.1. Lineage (NCBI taxonomy): Eukaryota > Metazoa > Arthropoda > Insecta > Hymenoptera > Megachilidae > Megachile > Megachile rotundata. The sequence continues at coordinate 19,375 of NW_027473764.1, forward strand.
ATATCCGCTATAATTCGACTCTGTACTATCTAGTCATGTTAAGTTATCGTAACTGAGCACAATTCAACACCACAATGAACAATTTTGCTGGTTTTGAACGAATTATGCTCATTTTCGCACGATTCAGCCTCTAATTCGCACATATCCGCTGTAATTCGACTCTGTCCTATCTAGTTATGTTAAGTTATCCTATCTGAGCACAATTCAACACCACAATGAGCAATTTTGCTCGTTTTGCACGAATTATGCTCATTTTCGCACGATTCAGCCTCTAATTCGCACATATCCGCTGTAATTCGACTCTGTACTATCTAGTCATGTTAAGTTATCGTAACTGAGCACAATTCAACACCACAATGAACAATTTTGCTCGTTTTGAACGAATTATGCTCATTTTCGCACGATTCAGCCTCTAATTCGCACATATCCGCTGTAATTCGACTCTGTACTATCTAGTTATGTTAAGTTATCCTATCTGAGCACAAGTCAACACCACAATGAATAATTTTGCTCGTTTTGCACGAATTTTGCTCGTTTTGCACGAATTATGCTCATTTTCGCACGATTCAGCCTCTAATTCGCACATATCCGCTGTAATTCGACTCTGTACTATCTAGTCATGTTAAGTTATCGTAACTGAGCACAATTCAACACCACAATGAACAATTTTGCTGGTTTTGAACGAATTATGCTCATTTTCGCACGATTCAGCCTCTAATTCGCACATATCCGCTGTAATTCGACTCTGTACTATCTAGTCATGTTAAGTTATCGTAACTGAGCACAATTCAACACCACAATGAACAATTTTGCTGGTTTTGAACGAATTATGCTCATTTTCTCACGATTCAGCCTCTATTTCGCACATATCCGCTGTAATTCGACTCTGTACTATCTAGTTATGTTCAGTTATCCTATCTGAGCACAATTCAACACCACAATGAGCAATTTTGCTCGTTTTGCACGAATTTTGCTCGTTTTGCACGAATTATGCTCATTTTCGCACGATTCAGCCTCTAATTCGCACATATCCGCTGTAATTCGACTCTGTACTATCTAGTCATGTTAAGTTATCGTAACTGAGCACAATTCAACACCACAATGAACAATTTTGCTGGTTTTGAACGAATTATGCTCATTTTCGCACGATTCAGCCTCTAATTCGCACATATCCGCTGTAATTCGACTCTGTACTATCTAGTCATGTTAAGTTATCGTAACTGAGCACAATTCAACACCACAATGAACAATTTTGCTGGTTTTGAACGAATTATGCTCATTTTCGCACGATTCAGCCTCTAATTCGCACATATCCGCTGTAATTCTACTCTGTACTATCTAGTTATGTTAAGTTATCCTATCTGAGCACAATTGAACACCACAACGAACAATTTTGCTCGTTTTGCACGAATTATGCTCATGTTCGCACGATTCAGCCTCTAATTCGCACATATCCGCTGTAATTCGCCTCTGTACTATCTAGTCATGTTAAGTTATCGTAACTGAGCACAATTCAACACCACAATGAACAATTTTGCTGGTTTTGAACGAATTATGCTCATTTTCGCACGATTCAGCCTCTAATTCGCACATATCCGCTGTAATTCGCCTCTGTACTATCTAGTCATGTTAAGTTATCGTAACTGAGCACAATTGAACACCACAACGAACAATTTTGCTGGTTTTGAACGAATTATGCTCATTTTCGCACGATTCAGCCTCTAATTCGTACATATCCGCTGTAATTCGACTCTGTACTGTCTAGTCATGTTAAGTTATCGTAACTGAGCACAATTCAACACCACAATGAACAATTTTGCTCGTTTTGAACGAATTATGCTCATTTTCTCACGATTCAGCCTCTAATTCGCACATATCCGCTGTAATTCGACTCTGTACTATCTAGTTATGTTAAGTTATCCTATCTGAGCACAATTCAAACCACAGTGAACAATTTTGCTCGTTTTGCACGAATTTTGCTCGTTTTGCACGAATTATGCTCATTTTCGCACGATTCAGCCTCTAATTCGCACATATCCGCTGTAATTCGACTCTGTACTATCTAGTTATGTTATGTTATCCTATCTGAGCACAATTCAACACCACAATCAGCAATTTTGCTCGTTTTGCACGAATTTTGCTCGTTTTGAACGAATTATGCTCATTTTCGCACGATTCAGTCTCTAATTCGCACATATCCGCTGTAATTCGACTCTGTACTATCTAGTCATGTTAAGTGATCGTAACTGAGCACAATTCAACACCACAATGAACAATTTTGCTGGTTTTGAACGAATTATGCTCATTTTCGCACGATTCAGCCTCTAATTCGCACATATCCGCTGTAATTCGCCTCTGTACTATCTAGTCATGTTAAGTTATCGTAACTGAGCACAATTGAACACCACAACGAACAATTTTGCTGGTTTTGAACGAATTATGCTCATTTTCGCACGATTCAGCCTCTAATTCGCACATATCCGCTGTAATTCGTCTCTGTACTATCTAGTTATGTTAAGTTATCCTATCTGAGCACAATTCAACACCACAATGAACAATTTTGCTCGTTTTGCACGAATTATGCTCATTTTCGCACGATTCAGTCTCTAATTCGCACATATCCGCTGTAATTCGACTCTGTACTATCTAGTTATGTTAAGTTATCCTATCTGAGCACAATTCAACACCACAACGAACAATTTTGCTCGTTTTGCACGAATTATGTTCATTTTCGCACGATTCAGCCTCTAATTCGCACATATCCGCTGTAATTCGCCTCTGTACTATCTAGTCATGTTAACTTATCGTAACTGAGCACAATTCAACACCACAATGAACAATTTTGCTGGTTTTGAACGAATTATGCTCATTTTCGCACGATTCAGCCTCTAATTCGCACATATCCGCTGTAATTCGCCTCTGTACTATCTAGTCATGTTAAGTTATCGTAACTGAGCACAATTCAACACCACAATGAGCAATTTTGCTCGTTTTGCACGAATTTTGCTCGTTTTGAACGAATTTTGCTCATTTTCGCACGATTCAGCCTCTAATTCGCACATATCAGCTGTAATTCGACTCTGTACTATCTAGTCATGTTAAGTTATCGTAACTGAGCACAATTCAACACCACAATGAACAATTTTGCTGGTTTTGAACGAATTATGCTCATTTTCTCACGATTCAGCCTCTAATTCGCACATATCCGCTGTAATTCGACTCTGTACTATCTAGTTATGTTAAGTTATCCTATCTGAGAACAATTCAACACCACAATGAGCAATTTTGCTCGTTTTGCACGAATTTTGCTCGCTTTGAACGAATTTTGCTCATTTTCGCACGATTCAGCCTCTAATTCGCACATATCCGCTGTAATTCGACTCTGTACTATCTAGTTATGTTAAGTTATCCTATCTGAGCACAATTCGACACCACAATGAACAATTTTGCTGGTTTTGAACGAATTATGCTCATTTTCTCACGATTCAGCCTCTAATTCGCACATATCCGCTGTAATTCGACTCTGTACTATCTAGTTATGTTAAGTTATCCTATCTGAGAACAATTCAACACCACAATGAGCAATTTTGCTCGTTTTGCACGAATTTTGCTCGCTTTGAACGAATTATGCTCATTTTCGCACGATTCAGCCTCTAATTCGCACATATCCGCTGTAATACGCCTCTGTACTATCTAGTCATGTTAAGTTATCGTAACTGAGCACAATTCAACACCACAATGAACAATTTTGCTCGTTTTGAACGAATTATGCTCATTTTCTCACGATTCAGCCTCTAATTCGCACATATCCGCTGTAATTCGACTCTGTACTATCTAGTTATGTTAAGTTATCCTACCTGAGCACAATTCAAACCACAGTGAACAATTTTGCTCGTTTTGCACGAATTTTGCTCGTTTTGCACGAATTATGCTCATTTTCGCACGATTCAGCCTCTAATTCGCACATATCCGCTGTAATTCGACTCTGTACTATCTAGTTATGTTATGTTATCCTATCTGAGCACAATTCAACACCACAATCAGCAATTTTGCTCGTTTTGCACGAATTTTGCTCGTTTTGAACGAATTATGCTCATTTTCGCACGATTCAGCCTCTAATTCGCACATATCCGCTGTAATTCGACTCTGTACTATCTAGTCATGTTAAGTTATCGTAACTGAGCACAATTCAACACCACAATGAACAATTTTGCTCGTTTTGGACGAATTATGCTCATTTTCGCACGATTCAGCCTCTAATTCGCACATATCCGCTGTAATTCTACTCTGTACTATCTAGTTATGTTAAGTTATCCTATCTGAGCACAATTGAACACCACAACGAACAATTTTGCTCGTTTTGCACGAATTATGCTCATGTTCGCACGATTCAGCCTCTAATTCGCACATATCCGCTGTAATTCGCCTCTGTACTATCTAGTCATGTTAAGTTATCGTAACTGAGCACAATTCAACACCACAATGAACAATTTTGCTGGTTTTGAACGAATTATGCTCATTTTCGCACGATTCAGCCTCTAATTCGCACATATCCGCTGTAATTCGCCTCTGTACTATCTAGTCATGTTAAGTTATCGTAACTGAGCACAATTGAACACCACAACGAACAATTTTGCTGGTTTTGAACGAATTATGCTCATTTTCGCACGATTCAGCCTCTAATTCGTACATATCCGCTGTAATTCGACTCTGTACTGTCTAGTCATGTTAAGTTATCGTAACTGAGCACAATTCAACACCACAATGAACAATTTTGCTCGTTTTGAACGAATTATGCTCATTTTCTCACGATTCAGCCTCTAATTCGCACATATCCGCTGTAATTCGACTCTGTACTATCTAGTTATGTTAAGTTATCCTATCTGAGCACAATTCAAACCACAGTGAACAATTTTGCTCGTTTTGCACGAATTTTGCTCGTTTTGCACGAATTATGCTCATTTTCGCACGATTCAGCCTCTAATTCGCACATATCCGCTGTAATTCGACTCTGTACTATCTAGTTATGTTATGTTATCCTATCTGAGCACAATTCAACACCACAATCAGCAATTTTGCTCGTTTTGCACGAATTTTGCTCGTTTTGAACGAATTATGCTCATTTTCGCACGATTCAGTCTCTAATTCGCACATATCCGCTGTAATTCGACTCTGTACTATCTAGTCATGTTAAGTGATCGTAACTGAGCACAATTCAACACCACAATGAACAATTTTGCTGGTTTTGAACGAATTATGCTCATTTTCGCACGATTCAGCCTCTAATTCGCACATATCCGCTGTAATTCGCCTCTGTACTATCTAGTCATGTTAAGTTATCGTAACTGAGCACAATTGAACACCACAACGAACAATTTTGCTGGTTTTGAACGAATTATGCTCATTTTCGCACGATTCAGCCTCTAATTCGCACATATCCGCTGTAATTCGTCTCTGTACTATCTAGTTATGTTAAGTTATCCTATCTGAGCACAATTCAACACCACAATGAACAATTTTGCTCGTTTTGCACGAATTATGCTCATTTTCGCACGATTCAGTCTCTAATTCGCACATATCCGCTGTAATTCGACTCTGTACTATCTAGTTATGTTAAGTTATCCTATCTGAGCACAATTCAACACCACAACGAACAATTTTGCTCGTTTTGCACGAATTTTGCTCGTTTTGAACGAATTTTGCTCATTTTCGCACGATTCAGCCTCTAATTCGCACATATCCGCTGTAATTCGACTCTGTACTATCTAGTCATGTTAAGTTATCGTAACTGAGCACAATTCAACACCACAATGAACAATTTTGCTGGTTTTGAACGAATTATGCTCATTTTCTCACGATTCAGCCTCTAATTCGCACATATCCGCTGTAATTCGACTCTGTACTATCTAGTTATGTTAAGTTATCCTATCTGAGAACAATTCAACACCACAATGAGCAATTTTGCTCGTTTTGCACGAATTTTGCTCGCTTTGAACGAATTTTGCTCATTTTCGCACGATTCAGCCTCTAATTCGCACATATCCGCTGTAATTCGACTCTGTACTATCTAGTTATGTTAAGTTATCCTATCTGAGCACAATTCGACACCACAATGAACAATTTTGCTGGTTTTGAACGAATTATGCTCATTTTCTCACGATTCAGCCTCTAATTCGCACATATCCGCTGTAATTCGACTCTGTACTATCTAGTTATGTTAAGTTATCCTATCTGAGAACAATTCAACACCACAATGAGCAATTTTGCTCGTTTTGCACGAATTTTGCTCGCTTTGAACGAATTATGCTCATTTTCGCACGATTCAGCCTCTAATTCGCACATATCCGCTGTAATACGCCTCTGTACTATCTAGTCATGTTAAGTTATCGTAACTGAGCACAATTCAACACCACAATGAACAATTTTGCTCGTTTTGAACGAATTATGCTCATTTTCTCACGATTCAGCCTCTAATTCGCACATATCCGCTGTAATTCGACTCTGTACTATCTAGTTATGTTAAGTTATCCTACCTGAGCACAATTCAAACCACAGTGAACAATTTTGCTCGTTTTGCACGAATTTTGCTCGTTTTGCACGAATTATGCTCATTTTCGCACGATTCAGCCTCTAATTCGCACATATCCGCTGTAATTCGACTCTGTACTATCTAGTTATGTTATGTTATCCTATCTGAGCACAATTCAACACCACAATCAGCAATTTTGCTCGTTTTGCACGAATTTTGCTCGTTTTGAACGAATTATGCTCATTTTCGCACGATTCAGCCTCTAATTCGCACATATCCGCTGTAATTCGACTCTGTACTATCTAGTCATGTTAAGTTATCGTAACTGAGCACAATTCAACACCACAATGAACAATTTTGCTCGTTTTGGACGAATTATGCTCATTTTCGCACGATTCAGCCTCTAATTCGCACATATCCGCTGTAATTCGACTCTGTACTATCTAGTTATGTTAAGTTATCCTATCTGAGCACAATTCAACACCACAATGAATAATTTTGCTCGTTTTGCACGAACTTTGCTCGTTTTGCACGAATTATGCTCATTTTCGCACGATTCAGCCTCTAATTCGCACATATCCGCTGTAATTCGACTCTGTACTATCTAGTCATGTTAAGTTATCGTAACTGAGCACAATTCAACACCACAATGAACAATTTTGCTGGTTTTGAACGAATTATGCTCATTTTCGCACGATTCAGCCTCTAATTCGCACATATCCGCTGTAATTCGACTCTGTACTATCTAGTCATGTTAAGTTATCGTAACTGAGCACAATTCAACACCACAATGAACAATTTTGCTGGTTTTGAACGAATTATGCTCATTTTCGCACGATTCAGCCTCCAATTCGCACATATCCGCTGTAATTCGACTCTGTACTATCTAGTCATGTTAAGTTATCGTAACTGAGCACAATTCAACACCACAATGAACAATTTTGCTGGTTTTGAACGAATTATGCTCATTTTCGCACGATTCAGCCTCTAATTCGCACATATCCGCTGTAATTCGACTCTGTACTATCTAGTCATGTTAAGTTATCGTAACTGAGCACAATTCAACACCACAATGAACAATTTTGCTGGTTTTGAACGAATTATGCTCATTTTCTCACGATTCAGCCTCTAATTCGCACATATCCGCTGTAATTCGACTCTGTACTATCTAGTTATGTTAAGTTATCCTATCTGAGCACAATTCAACACCACAATGAGCAATTTTGCTCGTTTTGCACGAATTTTGCTCGTTTTGCACGAATTATGCTCATTTTCGCACGATTCAGCCTCTAATTCGCACATATCCGCTGTAATTCGACTCTGTACTATCTAGTCATGTTAAGTTATCGTAACTGAGCACAATTCAACACCACAATGAACAATTTTGCTGGTTTTGAACGAATTATGCTCATTTTCGCACGATTCAGCCTCTAATTCGCACATATCCGCTGTAATTCGACTCTGTACTATCTAGTCATGTTAAGTTATCGTAACTGAGCACAATTCAACACCACAATGAACAATTTTGCTGGTTTTGAACGAATTATGCTCATTTTCGCACGATTCAGCCTCTAATTCGCACATATCCGCTGTAATTCTACTCTGTACTATCTAGTTATGTTAAGTTATCCTATCTGAGCACAATTGAACACCACAACGAACAATTTTGCTCGTTTTGCACGAATTATGCTCATGTTCGCACGATTCAGCCTCTAATTCGCACATATCCGCTGTAATTCGCCTCTGTACTATCTAGTCATGTTAAGTTATCGTAACTGAGCACAATTCAACACCACAATGAACAATTTTGCTGGTTTTGAACGAATTATGCTCATTTTCGCACGATTCAGCCTCTAATTCGCACATATCCGCTGTAATTCGCCTCTGTACTATCTAGTCATGTTAAGTTATCGTAACTGAGCACAATTGAACACCACAACGAACAATTTTGCTGGTTTTGAACGAATTATGCTCATTTTCGCACGATTCAGCCTCTAATTCGTACATATCCGCTGTAATTCGACTCTGTACTGTCTAGTCATGTTAAGTTATCGTAACTGAGCACAATTCAACACCACAATGAAAAATTTTGCTCGTTTTGAACGAATTATGCTCATTTTCTCACGATTCAGCCTCTAATTCGCACATATCCGCTGTAATTCGACTCTGTACTATCTAGTTATGTTAAGTTATCCTATCTGAGCACAATTCAAACCACAGTGAACAATTTTGCTCGTTTTGCACGAATTTTGCTCGTTTTGCACGAATTATGCTCATTTTCGCACGATTCAGCCTCTAATTCGCACATATCCGCTGTAATTCGACTCTGTACTATCTAGTTATGTTATGTTATCCTATCTGAGCACAATTCAACACCACAATCAGCAATTTTGCTCGTTTTGCACGAATTTTGCTCGTTTTGAACGAATTATGCTCATTTTCGCACGATTCAGTCTCTAATTCGCACATATCCGCTGTAATTCGACTCTGTACTATCTAGTCATGTTAAGTGATCGTAACTGAGCACAATTCAACACCACAATGAACAATTTTGCTCGTTTTGGACGAATTATGCTCATTTTCGCACGATTCAGCCTCTAATTCGCACATATCCGCTGTAATTCGACTCTGTACTATCTAGGTATGTTAAGTTATCCCATCTGAGCACAATTCAACACCACAATGAATAATTTTGCTCGTTTTGCACGAATTTTGCTCGTTTTGCACGAATTATGCTCATTTTTGCACGATTCAGCCTCTAATTCGCACATATCCGCTGTAATTCGACTCTGTACTATCTAGTCATGTTAAGTTATCGTAACTGAGCACAATTCAACACCACAATGAACAATTTTGCTGGTTTTGAACGAATTATGCTCATTTTCGCACGATTCAGCCTCTAATTCGCACATATCCGCTGTAATTCGACTCTGTACTATCTAGTCATGTTAAGTTATCGTAACTGAGCACAATTCAACACCACAATGAACAATTTTGCTGGTTTTGAACGAATTATGCTCATTTTCGCACGATTCAGCCTCTAATTCGCACATATCCGCTGTAATTCGACTCTGTACTATCTAGTTATGTTAAGTTATCCTATCTGAGCACAATTCAACACCACAATGAACAATTTTGCTCGTTTTGCACGAATTATGCTCATTTTCGCACGATTCAGTCTCTAATTCGCACATATCCGCTGTAATTCGACTCTGTACTATCTAGTTATGTTAAGTTATCCTATCTGAGCACAATTCAACACCACAACGAACAATTTTGCTCGTTTTGCACGAATTATGTTCATTTTCGCACGATTCAGCCTCTAATTCGCACATATCCGCTGTAATTCGCCTCTGTACTATCTAGTCATGTTAACTTATCGTAACTGAGCACAATTCAACACCACAATGAACAATTTTGCTGGTTTTGAACGAATTATGCTCATTTTCGCACGATTCAGCCTCTAATTCGCACATATCCGCTGTAATTCGCCTCTGTACTATCTAGTCATGTTAAGTTATCGTAACTGAGCACAATTCAACACCACAATGAGCAATTTTGCTCGTTTTGCACGAATTTTGCTCGCTTTGAACGAATTTTGCTCATTTTCGCACGATTCAGCCTCTAATTCGCACATATCCGCTGTAATTCGACTCTGTACTATCTAGTTATGTTAAGTTATCCTATCTGAGCACAATTCGACACCACAATGAACAATTTTGCTGGTTTTGAACGAATTATGCTCATTTTCTCACGATTCAGCCTCTAATTCGCACATATCCGCTGTAATTCGACTCTGTACTATCTAGTTATGTTAAGTTATCCTATCTGAGAACAATTCAACACCACAATGAGCAATTTTGCTCGTTTTGCACGAATTTTGCTCGCTTTGAACGAATTATGCTCATTTTCGCACGATTCAGCCTCTAATTCGCACATATCCGCTGTAATACGCCTCTGTACTATCTAGTCATGTTAAGTTATCGTAACTGAGCACAATTCAACACCACAATGAACAATTTTGCTCGTTTTGAACGAATTATGCTCATTTTCTCACGATTCAGCCTCTAATTCGCACATATCCGCTGTAATTCGACTCTGTACTATCTAGTTATGTTAAGTTATCCTATCTGAGCACAATTCAAACCACAGTGAACAATTTTGCTCGTTTTGCACGAATTTTGCTCGTTTTGCACGAATTATGCTCATTTTCGCACGATTCAGCCTCTAATTCGCACATATCCGCTGTAATTCGACTCTGTACTATCTAGTTATGTTATGTTATCCTATCTGAGCACAATTCAACACCACAATCAGCAATTTTGCTCGTTTTGCACGAATTTTGCTCGTTTTGAACGAATTATGCTCATTTTCGCACGATTCAGCCTCTAATTCGCACATATCCGCTGTAATTCGACTCTGTACTATCTAGTCATGTTAAGTTATCGTAACTGAGCACAATTCAACACCACAATGAACAATTTTGCTCGTTTTGGACGAATTATGCTCATTTTCGCACGATTCAGCCTCTAATTCGCACATATCCGCTGTAATTCGACTCTGTACTATCTAGTTATGTTAAGTTATCCTATCTGAGCACAATTCAACACCACAATGAATAATTTTGCTCGTTTTGCACGAACTTTGCTCGTTTTGCACGAATTATGCTCATTTTCGCACGATTCAGCCTCTAATTCGCACATATCCGCTGTAATTCGACTCTGTACTATCTAGTCATGTTAAGTTATCGTAACTGAGCACAATTCAACACCACAATGAACAATTTTGCTGGTTTTGAACGAATTATGCTCATTTTCTCACGATTCAGCCTCTAATTCGCACATATCCGCTGTAATTCGACTCTGTACTATCTAGTCATGTTAAGTTATCGTAACTGAGCACAATTCAACACCACAATGAACAATTTTGCTGGTTTTGAACGAATTATGCTCATTTTCGCACGATTCAGCCTCTAATTCTCACATATCCGCTGTAATTCGACTCTGTACTATCTAGTTATGTTAAGTTATCCTATCTGAGCACAATTGAACACCACAACGAACAATTTTGCTCGTTTTGCACGAATTATGCTCATTTTCGCACGATTCAGACTCTAATTCGCACATATCCGCTGTAATTCGCCTCTGTACTATCTAGTCATGTTAAGTTATCGTAACTGAGCACAATTCAACACCACAATGAGCAATTTTGCTCGTTTTGCACGAATTTTGCTCGTTTTGAACGAATTTTGCTCATTTTCGCACGATTCAGCCTCTAATTCGCACATATCCGCTGTAATTCGACTCTGTACTATCTAGTCATGTTAAGTTATCGTAACTGAGCACAATTCAACACCACAATGAACAATTTTGCTGGTTTTGAACGAATTATGCTCATTTTCTCACGATTCAGCCTCTAATTCGCACATATCCGCTGTAATTCGACTCTGTACTATCTAGTTATGTTAAGTTATCCTATCTGAGCACAATTCAACACCACAATGAGCAATTTTGCTCGTTTTGCACGAATTTTGCTCGCTTTGAACGAATTTTGCTCATTTTCGCACGATTCAGCCTCTAATTCGCACATATCCGCTGTAATTCGACTCTGTACTATCTAGTTATGTTAAGTTATCCTATCTGAGCACAATTCGACACCACAATGAACAATTTTGCTGGTTTTGAACGAATTATGCTCATTTTCTCACGATTCAGCCTCTAATTCGCACATATCCGCTGTAATTCGACTCTGTACTATCTAGTTATGTTAAGTTATCCTATCTGAGAACAATTCAACACCACAATGAGCAATTTTGCTCGTTTTGCACGAATTTTGCTCGCTTTGAACGAATTATGCTCATTTTCGCACGATTCAGCCTCTAATTCGCACATATCCGCTGTAATACGCCTCTGTACTATCTAGTCATGTTAAGTTATCGTAACTGAGCACAATTCAACACCACAATGAACAATTTTGCTCGTTTTGAACGAATTATGCTCATTTTCTCACGATTCAGCCTCTAATTCGCACATATCCGCTGTAATTCGACTCTGTACTATCTAGTTATGTTAAGTTATCCTATCTGAGCACAATTCAAACCACAGTGAACAATTTTGCTCGTTTTGCACGAATTTTGCTCGTTTTGCACGAATTATGCTCATTTTCGCACGATTCAGCCTCTAATTCGCACATATCCGCTGTAATTCGACTCTGTACTATCTAGTTATGTTATGTTATCCTATCTGAGCACAATTCAACACCACAATCAGCAATTTTGCTCGTTTTGCACGAATTTTGCTCGTTTTGAACGAATTATGCTCATTTTCGCACGATTCAGCCTCTAATTCGCACATATCCGCTGTAATTCGACTCTGTACTATCTAGTCATGTTAAGTTATCGTAACTGAGCACAATTCAACACCACAATGAACAATTTTGCTCGTTTTGGACGAATTATGCTCATTTTCGCACGATTCAGCCTCTAATTCGCACATATCCGCTGTAATTCGACTCTGTACTATCTAGTTATGTTAAGTTATCCTATCTGAGCACAATTCAACACCACAATGAATAATTTTGCTCGTTTTGCACGAATTATGCTCATTTTCGCACGATTCAGCCTCTAATTCGCACATATCCGCTGTAATTCGACTCTGTACTATCTAGTCATGTTAAGTTATCGTAACTGAGCACAATTCAACACCACAATGAACAATTTTGCTGGTTTTGAACGAATTATGCTCATTTTCGCACGATTCAGCCTCTAATTCGCACATATCCGCTGTAATTCGACTCTGTACTATCTAGTCATGTTAAGTTATCGTAACTGAGCACAATTCAACACCACAATGAACAATTTTGCTGGTTTTGAACGAATTATGCTCATTTTCGCACGATTCAGCCTCTAATTCGCACATATCCGCTGTAATTCGACTCTGTACTATCTAGTTATGTTAAGTTATCCTATCTGAGCACAATTGAACACCACAACGAACAATTTTGCTCGTTTTGCACGAATTATGCTCATTTTCGCACGATTCAGACTCTAATTCGCACATATCCGCTGTAATTCGCCTCTGTACTATCTAGTCATGTTAAGTTATCGTAACTGAGCACAATTCAACACCACAATGAGCAATTTTGCTCGTTTTGCACGAATTTTGCTCGTTTTGAACGAATTTTGCTCATTTTCGCACGATTCAGCCTCTAATTCGCACATATCCGCTGTAATTCGACTCTGTACTATCTAGTCATGTTAAGTTATCGTAACTGAGCACAATTCAACACCACAATGAACAATTTTGCTGGTTTTGAACGAATAATGCTCATTTTCTCACGATTCAGCCTCTAATTCGCACATATCCGCTGTAATTCGACTCTGTACTATCTAGTTATGTTAAGTTATCCTATCTGAGCACAATTCAACACCACAATGAGCAATTTTGCTCGTTTTGCACGAATTTTGCTCGCTTTGAACGAATTTTGCTCATTTTCGCACGATTCAGCCTCTAATTCGCACATATCCGCTGTAATTCGACTCTGTACTATCTAGTTATGTTAAGTTATCCTATCTGAGCACAATTCGACACCACAATGAACAATTTTGCTGGTTTTGAACGAATTATGCTCATTTTCGCACGATTCAGCCTCTAATTCGCACATATCCGCTGTAATTCGCCTCTGTACTATCTAGTCATGTTAAGTTATCGTAACTGAGCACAATTCAACACCACAATGAACAATTTTGCTCGTTTTGAACGAATTATGCTCATTTTCTCACGATTCAGCCCCTAATTCGCACATATCCGCTGTAATTTGACTCTGTACTATCTAGTTATGTTAAGTTATCCTATCTGAGCACAATTCAAACCACAGTGAACAATTTTGCTCGTTTTGCACGAATTTTGCTCGTTTTGCACGAATTATGCTCATTTTCGAACGATTCAGCCTCTAATTCGCACATATCCGCTGTAATTCGACTCTGTACTATCTAGTTATGTTAAGTTATCCTATCTGAGCACAATTGAACACCACAACGAAAAATTTTGCTGGTTTTGCACGAATTATGCTCATTTTCGCACGATTCAGCCTCTAATTCGCACATATCCGCTGTAATTCGACTCTGTACTATCTAGTTATGTTAAGTTATCCTATCTGAGCACAATTCAACACCACAACGAACAATTTTGCTCGTTTTGCACGAATTATGTTCATTTTCGCACGATTCAGCCTCTAATTCGCACATATCCGCTGTAATTCGCCTCTGTACTATCTAGTCATGTTAAGTTATCGTAACTGAGCACAATTCAACACCACAATGAACAATTTTGCTGGTTTTTTAACGAATTATGCTCATTTTCGCACGATTCAGCCTCTAATTCGCACATATCCGCTGTAATTCGACTCTGTACTATCTAGTCATGTTAAGTTATCGTAACTGAGCACAATTCAACACCACAATGAACAATTTTGCTGGTTTTGAACGAATTATGCTCATTTTCTCACGATTCAGCCTCTAATTCGCACATATCCGCTGTAATTCGATTCTGTACTATCTAGTTATGTTAAGTTATCCTATCTGAGCACAATTCGACACCACAATGAACAATTTTGCTGGTTTTGAACGAATTATGCTCATTTTCGCACGATTCAGCCTCTAATTCGCACATATCCGCTGTAATTCGCCTCTGTACTATCTAGTCATGTTAAGTTATCGTAACTGAGCACAATTCAACACCACAATGAACAATTTTGCTCGTTTTGACCGAATTACGCTCATTTTCGCACGATTCAGCCTCTAATTCGCACATATCCGCTGTAATTCGACTCTGTACTATCTAGTCATGTTAAGTTATCGTAACTGAGCACAATTCAACACCACAATGAACAATTTTGCTCGTTTTGAACGAATTATGCTCATTTTCGCACGATTCAGCCTCTAATTCGCACATATCCGCTGTAATTCGACTCTGTACTATCTAGTTATGTTAAGTTATCCTATCTGAGCACAATTCAACACCACAATGAACAATTTTGCTCGTTTTGAACGAATTATGCTCGTTTTGCACGAATTATGCTCATTTTCGCACGAATCAGCCTCTAATTCGCACATATCCGCTGTAATTCGACTCTGTACTATCTAGTCATGTTAAGTTATCGTATCTGAGCACATTTCAACACCACAATGAATAATTTTGCTCGTTTTGCACGAATTTTGCTCGTTTTGCACGAATTATGCTCATTTTCGCACGATTCAGCCTCTAATTCGCACATATCCGCTGTAATTCGACTCTGTACTATCTAGTCATGTTAAGTTATCGTAACTGAGCACAATTCAACACCACAATGAACAATTTTGCTCGTTTTGAACGAATTATGCTCATTTTCGCACGATTCAGCCTCTAATTCGCACATATCCGCTGTAATTCGACTCTGTACTATCTAGTTATGTTAATTTATCCTATCTGAGCACAATTCAACACCACAATGAATAATTTTGCTCGTTTTGCACGAATTTTGCTCGTTTTGCACGAATTATGCTCATTTTCGCACGATTCAGCCTCCAATTCGCACATATCCGCTGTAATTCGACTCTGTACTATCTAGTCATGTTAAGTTATCGTAACTGAGCACAATTCAACACCACAATGAACAATTTTGCTGGTTTTGAACGAATTATGCTCATTTTCGCACGATTCAGCCTCCAATTCGCACATATCCGCTGTAATTCGACTCTGTACTATCTAGTCATGTTAAGTTATCGTAACTGAGCACAATTCAACACCACAATGAACAATTTTGCTCGTTTTGAACGAATTATGCTCATTTTCGCACGATTCAGCCTCTAATTCGCACATATCCGCTGTAATTCCACTCTGTACTATCTAGTTATGTTAAGTTATCGTAGCTGAGCACAATTCAACACCACAATGAACAATTTTGCTGGTTTTGAACGAATTGTGCTCATTTTTTCACGATTCAGCCTCTAATTCGCACATATCCGCTGTAATTCGACTCTGTACTATCTAGTTATGTTGAGATATCCTATCTGAGCACAATTCAACACCACAACGAACAATTTTGCTCGTTTTGCACGAATTATGCTCATTTTCGCACGATTCAGCCTCTAATTCGCACATATCCGCTGTAACTCGACTCTGTACTATCTAGTTATGTTAAGTTATCCTATCTGAGCACAATTCAACACCACAATGAATAATTTTGCTCGTTTTGCACGAATTTTGCTCGTTTTGCACGAATTATGCTCATTTTCGCACGATTCAGCCTCTAATTCGCACATATCCGCTGTAATTCGACTCTGTACTATCTAGTCATGTTAAGTTATCGTAACTGAGCACAATTCAACACCACAATGAACAATTTTGATCGTTTTGAACGAATTATGCTCATTTTCTCACGATTCAGCCTCTAATTCGCACATATCCGCTGTAATTCGACTCTGTACTATCTAGTTATGTTAAGTTATCCTATCTGAGCACAATTCAACACTACAATGAGCAATTTTGCTCGTTTTGCACGAATTTTGCTCGCTTTGAACGAATTTTGCTCATTTTCGCACGATTCAGCCTCTAATTCGCACATATCCGCTGTAATTCGACTCTGTACCATCTAGTTATGTTAAGTTATCCTATCTGAGCACAATTCGACACCACAATGAACAATTTTGCTGGTTTTGAACGAATTATGCTCATTTTCGCACGATTCAGCCTCTAATTCGCACATATCCGCTGTAATTCGCCTCTGTACTATCTAGTCATGTTAAGTTATCGTAACTGAGCACAATTCAACACCACAATGAACAATTTTGCTCGTTTTGAACGAATTATGCTCATTTTCTCACGATTCAGCCTCTAATTCGCACATATCCGCTGTAATTCGACTCTGTACTATCTAGCTATGTTAAGTTATCCTATCTGAGCACAATTCAAACCACAGTGAACAATTTTGCTCGTTTTGCACGAATTTTGCTCGTTTTGCACGAATTATGCTCATTTTCGCACGATTCAGCCTCTAATTCGCACATATCCGCTGTAATTCGACTCTGTACTATCTAGTTATGTTAAGTTATCCTATCTGAGCACAATTGAACACCACAACGAACAATTTTGCTCGTTTTGCACGAATTATGCTCATTTTCGCACGATTCAGCCTCTAATTCGTACATATCCGCTGTAATTCGACTCTGTACTATCTAGTTATGTTAAGTTATCCTATCTGAGCACAATTCAACACCACAACGAACAATTTTGCTCGTTTTGCACGAATTATGTTCATTTTCGCACGATTCAGCCTCTAATTCGCACATATCCGCTGTAATTCGCCTCTGTACTATCTAGTCATGTTAAGTTATCGTAACTGAGCACAATTCAACACCACAATGAACAATTTTGCTGGTTTTTTAACGAATTATGCTCATTTTCGCACGATTCAGCCTCTAATTCGCACATATCCGCTGTAATTCGACTCTGTACTATCTAGTTATGTTAAGTTATCCTATCTGAGCACAATTCAACACCACAACGAACACTTTTGCTCGTTTTGCACGAATTATGCTCATTTTCGTACGATTCAGCCTCTAATTCGCACATATCCGCTGTAATTCGACTCTGTACTATCTAGTCATGTTAGGTTATCGTAACTGAGCACAATTCAACACCACAATGAACAATTTTGCTGGTTTTGAACGAATTATGCTCATTTTCTCACGATTCAGCCTCTAATTCGCACATATCCGCTGTAATTCGATTCTGTACTATCTAGTTATGTTAAGTTATCCTATCTGAGCACAATTCGACACCACAATGAACAATTTTGCTGGTTTTGAACGAATTATGCTCATTTTCGCACGATTCAGCATCTAATTCGCACATATCCGCTGTAATTCGCCTCTGTACTATCTAGTCATGTTAAGTTATCGTAACTGAGCACAATTCAACACCACAATGAACAATTTTGCTCGTTTTGACCGAATTACGCTCATTTTCGCACGATTCAGCCTGTAATTCGCACATATCCGCTGTAATTCGACTCTGTACTATCTAGTTATGTTAAGTTATCCTATCTGAGCACAATTGAACACCACAACGAACAATTTTGCTCGTTTTGCACGAATTATGCTCATTTTCGCACGATTCAGCCTCTAATTCGCACATATCCGCTGTAATTCGACTCTGTACTATCTAGTTATGTTAAGTTATCCTATCTGAGCACAATTCAACACCACAACGAACAATTTTGCTCGTTTTGCACGAATTATGTTCATTTTCGCACGATTCAGCCTCTAATTCGCACATATCCGCTGTAATTCGCCTCTGTACTATCTAGTCATGTTAAGTTATCGTAACTGAGCACAATTCAACACCACAATGAACAATTTTGCTGGTTTTTTAACGAATTATGCTCATTTTCGCACGATTCAGCCTCTAATTCGCACATATCCGCTGTAATTCGACTCTGTACTATCTAGTTATGTTAAGTTATCCTATCTGAGCACAATTCAACACCACAACGAACAATTTTGCTCGTTTTGCACGAATTATGCTCATTTTCGTACGATTCAGCCTCTAATTCGCACATATCCGCTGTAATTCGACTCTGTACTATCTAGTCATGTTAAGTTATCGTAACTGAGCACAATTCAACACCACAATGAACAATTTTGCTGGTTTTGAACGAATTATACTCATTTTCTCACGATTCAGCCTCTAATTCGCACATATCCGCTGTAATTCGATTCTGTACTATCTAGTTATGTTAAGTTATCCTATCTGAGCACAATTCGACACCACAATGAACAATTTTGCTGGTTTTGAACGAATTATGCTCATTTTCGCACGATTCAGCCTCTAATTCGCACATATCCGCTGTAATTCGCCTCTGTACTATCTAGTCATGTTAAGTTATCGTAACTGAGCACAATTCAACACCACAATGAACAATTTTGCTCGTTTTGACCGAATTACGCTCATTTTCGCACGATTCAGCCTCTAATTCGCACATATCCGCTGTAATTCGACTCTGTACTATCTAGTCATGTTAAGTTATCGTAACTGAGCACAATTCAACACCACAATGAACAATTTTGCTCGTTTTGAACGAATTATGCTCATTTTCGCACGATTCAGCCTCTAATTCGCACATATCCGCTGTAATTCGACTCTGTACTATCTAGTTATGTTAAGTTATCCTATCTGAGCACAATTCAACACCACAATGAACAATTTTGCTCGTTTTGAACGAATTATGCTCGTTTTGCACGAATTATGCTCATTTTCGCACGAATCAGCCTCTAATTCGCACATATCCGCTGTAATTCGACTCTGTACTATCTAGTCATGTTAAGTTATCGTAACTGAGCACAATTCAACACCACAATGAACAATTTTGCTCGTTTTGAACGAATTATGCTCATTTTCGCACGATTCAGCCTCTAATTCGCACATATCCGCTGTAATTCGACTCTGTACTATCTAGTTATGTTAATTTATCCTATCTGAGCACAATTCAACACCACAATGAATAATTTTGCTCGTTTTGCACGAATTTTGCTCGTTTTGCACGAATTATGCTCATTTTCGCACGATTCAGCCTCCAATTCGCACATATCCGCTGTAATTCGACTCTGTACTATCTAGTCATGTTAAGTTATCGTAACTGAGCACAATTCAACACCACAATGAACAATTTTGCTGGTTTTGAACGAATTATGCTCATTTTCGCACGATTCAGCCTCTAATTCGCACATATCCGCTGTAATTCGACTCTGTACTATCTAGTCATGTTAAGTTATCGTAACTGAGCACAATTCAACACCACAATGAACAATTTTGCTCGTTTTGAAGGAAGTATGCTCATTTTCGAACGATTCAGCCTCTAATTCGCACATATCCGCTGTAATTCGACTCTGTACTATCTAGTCATGTTAAGTTATCGTAGCTGAGCACAATTCAACACCACAATGAACAAATTTGCTGGTTTTGAACGAATTGTGCTCATTTTTTCACGATTCAGCCTCTAATTCGCACATATCCGCTGTAATTCGACTCTGTACTATCTAGTTATGTTAATTTATCCTATCTGAGCACAATTCAACACAACAATGAATAATTTTGCTCGTTTTGCACGAATTTTGCTCGTTTTGCACGAATTATGCTCATTTTCGCACGATTCAGCCTCTATTTCGCACATATCCGCTGTAATTCGACTCTGTACTATCTAGTCATGTTAAGTTATCGTAACTGAGCACAATTCAACACCACAATGAACAATTTTGCTGGTTTTGAACGAATTATGCTCATTTTCGCACGATTCAGCCTCTAATTCGCACATATCCGCTGTAATTCGACTCTGCACTATCTAGTTATGTTAAGTTATCCTATCTGAGCACAATTCAACACCAAAATGAACAATTTTGCTGGTTTTGAACGAATTATGCTCATTTTCGCACGATTCAGCCTCTAATTCGCACATATCCGCTGTAATTCGACTCTGTACTATCTAGTCATGTTAAGTTATCGTAACTGAGCACAATTCAACACCACAATGAACAATTTTGATCGTTTTGAACGAATTATGCTCATTTTCTCACGATTCAGCCTCTAATTCGCACATATCCGCTGTAATTCGACTCTGTACTATCTAGTTATGTTAAGTTATCCTATCTGAGCACAATTCAACACCACAACGCACAATTTTGCTCGTTTTGCACGAATTATGTTCATTTTCGCACGATTCAGCCTCTAATTCGCACATATCCGCTGTAATTCGACTCTGTACTATCTAGTTATGTTAAGTTATCCTATCTGAGCACAATTCAACTCCACAATGAATAATTTTGCTCGTTTTGCACGAATTTTGCTCGTTTTGCACGAATTATGCTCATTTTCGCACGATTCAGCCTCTAATTCGCACATATCCGCTGTAATTCGACTCTGCACTATCTAGTCATGTTAAGTTATCGTAACTGAGCACAATTCAACACCACAATGAACAATTTTGCTCGTTTTGAACGAATTATGCTCATTTTCGCACGATTCAGCCTCTAATTCGCACATATCCGCTGTAATTCGACTCTGTACTATCTAGTTATGTTAAGTTATCCTATCTGAGCACAATTCAACACCACAATGAACAATTTTGCCGGTTTTGAACGAATTATGCTCATTTTCGCACGATTCAGCCTCTAATTCGCACATATCCGCTGTAATTCGACTCTGTACTATCTAGTCATTTTAAGTTATCGTAACTGAGCACAATTCAACACCACAATGAACAATTTTGATCGTTTTGAACGAATTATGCTCATTTTCGCACGATTCAGCCTCTAATTCGCACATATCCGCTGTAATTCGACTCTGTACCATCTAGTTATGTTAAGTTATCCTATCTGAGCACAATTCGACACCACAAAGAACAATTTTGCTGGTTTTGAACGAATTATGCTCATTTTCGCACGATTCAGCCTCTAATTCGCACATATCCGCTGTAATTCGCCTCTGTACTATCTAGTCATGTTAAGTTATCGTAACTGAGCACAATTCAACACCACAATGAACAATTTTGCTCGTTTTGAACGAATTATGCTCATTTTCTCACGATTCAGCCTCTAATTCGCACATATCCGCTGTAATTCGACTCTGTACTATCTAGTTATGTTAAGTTATCCTATCTGAGCACAATTCAAACCACAGTGAACAATTTTGCTCGTTTTGCACGAATTTTGCTCGTTTTGCACGAATTATGCTCATTTTCGCACGATTCAGCCTCTAATTCGCACATATCCGCTGTAATTCGACTCTGTACTATCTAGTTATGTTAAGTTATCCTATCTGAGCACAATTGAACACCACAACGAACAATTTTGCTCGTTTTGCACGAATTATGCTCATTTTCGCACGATTCAGCCTCTAATTCGTACATATCCGCTGTAATTCGACTCTGTACTATCTAGTTATGTTAAGTTATCCTATCTGAGCACAATTCAACACCACAACGAACAATTTTGCTCGTTTTGCACGAATTATGTTCATTTTCGCACGATTCAGCCTCTAATTCGCACATATCCGCTGTAATTCGCCTCTGTACTATCTAGTCATGTTAAGTTATCGTAACTGAGCACAATTCAACACCACAATGAACAATTTTGCTGGTTTTTTAACGAATTATGCTCATTTTCGCACGATTCAGCCTCTAATTCGCACATATCCGCTGTAATTCGACTCTGTACTATCTAGTTATGTTAAGTTATCCTATCTGAGCACAATTCAACACCACAACGAACAATTTTGCTCGTTTTGCACGAATTATGTTCATTTTCGTACGATTCAGCCTCTAATTCGCACATATCCGCTGTAATTCGACTCTGTACTATCTAGTCATGTTAAGTTATCGTAACTGAGCACAATTCAACACCACAATGAACAATTTTGCTGGTTTTGAACGAATTATGCTCATTTTCTCACGATTCAGCCTCTAATTCGCACATATCCGCTGTAATTCGATTCTGTACTATCTAGTTATGTTAAGTTATCCTATCTGAGCACAATTCGACACCACAATGAACAATTTTGCTGGTTTTGAACGAATTATGCTCATTTTCGCACGATTCAGCATCTAATTCGCACATATCCGCTGTAATTCGCCTCTGTACTATCTAGTCATGTTAAGTTATCGTAACTGAGCACAATTCAACACCACAATGAACAATTTTGCTCGTTTTGACCGAATTACGCTCATTTTCGCACGATTCAGCCTCTAATTCGCACATATCCGCTGTAATTCGACTCTGTACTATCTAGTTATGTTAAGTTATCCTATCTGAGCACAATTGAACACCACAACGAACAATTTTGCTCGTTTTGCACGAATTATGCTCATTTTCGCACGATTCAGCCTCTAATTCGCACATATCCGCTGTAATTCGACTCTGTACTATCTAGTTATGTTAAGTTATCCTATCTGAGCACAATTCAACACCACAACGAACAATTTTGCTCGTTTTGCACGAATTATGCTCATTTTCGTACGATTCAGCCTCTAATTCGCACATATCCGCTGTAATTCGACTCTGTACTATCTAGTGATGTTAAGTTATCGTAACTGAGCACAATTCAACACCACAATGAACAATTTTGCTGGTTTTGAACGAATTATACTCATTTTCTCACGATTCAGCCTCTAATTCGCACATATCCGCTGTAATTCGATTCTGTACTATCTAGTTATGTTAAGTTATCCTATCTGAGCACAATTCGACACCACAATGAACAATTTTGCTGGTTTTGAACGAATTATGCTCATTTTCGCACGATTCAGCCTCTAATTCGCACATATCCGCTCTAATTCGCCTCTGTACTATCTAGTCATGTTAAGTTATCGTAACTGAGCACAATTCAACACCACAATGAACAATTTTGCTCGTTTTGACCGAATTACGCTCATTTTCGCACGATTCAGCCTCTAATTCGCACATATCCGCTGTAATTCGACTCTGTACTATCTAGTCATGTTAAGTTATCGTAACTGAGCACAATTCAACACCACAATGAACAATTTTGCTCGTTTTGAACGAATTATGCTCATTTTCGCACGATTCAGCCTCTAATTCGCACATATCCGCTGTAATTCGACTCTGTACTATCTAGTTATGTTAAGTTATCCTATCTGAGCACAATTCAACACCACAATGAACAATTTTGATCGTTTTGAACGAATTATGCTCATTTTCGCACGATTCGGCCTCTAATTCGCACATAGCCGCTGTAATTCGACTCTGTACTATCTAGTTATGTTAAGTTATCCTATCTGAGCACAATTCAACACCACAACGAACAATTTTGCTCGTTTTGCACGAATTATGCTCATTTTCGCACGATTCAGCCTCTAATTCGCACATATCCGCTGTAATTCGACTCTGTACTATCTAGTTATGTTAAGTTACCCTATCTGAGCACAATTCAACACCACAATGAATAATTTTGCTCGTTTTGCACGAATTTTGCTCGTTTTGCACGAATTATGCTCATTTTCGCACGATTCAGCCTCTATTTCGCACATATCCGCTGTAATTCGACTCTGTACTATCTAGTCATGTTAAGTTATCGTAACTGAGCACAATTCAACACCACAATGAACAATTTTGCTGGTTTTGAACGAATTATGCTCATTTTCGCACGATTCCGCCTCTAATTCGCACATATCCGCTGTAATTCGACTCTGCACTATCTAGTTATGTTAAGTTATCCTATCTGAGCACAATTCAACACCACAATGAACAATTTTGCTGGTTTTGAACGAATTATGCTCATTTTCGCACGATTCAGCCTCTAATTCGCACATATCCGCTGTAATTCGACTCTGTACTATCTAGTCATGTTAAGTTATCGTAACTGAGCACAATTCAACACCACAATGAACAATTTTGATCGTTTTGAACGAATTATGCTCATTTTCTCACGATTCAGCCTCTAATTCGCACATATCCGCTGTAATTCGACTCTGTACTATCTAGTTATGTTAAGTTATCCTATCTGAGCACAATTCAACACCACAACGCACAATTTTGCTCGTTTTGCACGAATTATGTTCATTTTCGCACGATTCAGCCTCTAATTCGCACATATCCGCTGTAATTCGACTCTGTACTATCTAGTTATGTTAAGTTATCCTATCTGAGCACAATTCAACTCCACAATGAATAATTTTGCTCGTTTTGCACGAATTTTGCTCGTTTTGCACGAATTATGCTCATTTTCGCACGATTCAGCCTCTAATTCGCACATATCCGCTGTAATTCGACTCTGCACTATCTAGTCATGTTAAGTTATCGTAACTGAGCACAATTCAACACCACAATGAACAATTTTGCTCGTTTTGAACGAATTATGCTCATTTTCGCACGATTCAGCCTCTAATTCGCACATATCCGCTGTAATTCGACTCTGTACTATCTAGTTATGTTAAGTTATCCTATCTGAGCACAATTCAACACCACAACGAACAATTTTGCTCGTTTTGCACGAATTATGCTCATTTTCGTACGATTCAGCCTCTAATTCGCACATATCCGCTGTAATTCGACTCTGTACTATCTAGTCATGTTAAGTTATCGTAACTGAGCACAATTCAACACCACAATGAACAATTTTGCTGGTTTTGAACGAATTATACTCATTTTCTCACGATTCAGCCTCTAATTCGCACATATCCGCTGTAATTCGATTCTGTACTATCTAGTTATGTTAAGTTATCCTATCTGAGCACAATTCGACACCACAATGAACAATTTTGCTGGTTTTGAACGAATTATGCTCATTTTCGCACGATTCAGCCTCTAATTCGCACATATCCGCTGTAATTCGCCTCTGTACTATCTAGTCATGTTAAGTTATCGTAACTGAGCACAATTCAACACCACAATGAACAATTTTGCTCGTTTTGACCGAATTACGCTCATTTTCGCACGATTCAGCCTCTAATTCGCACATATCCGCTGTAATTCGACTCTGTACTATCTAGTCATGTTAAGTTATCGTAACTGAGCACAATTCAACACCACAATGAACAATTTTGCTCGTTTTGAACGAATTATGCTCATTTTCGCACGATTCAGCCTCTAATTCGCACATATCCGCTGTAATTCGACTCTGTACTATCTAGTTATGTTAAGTTATCCTATCTGAGCACAATTCAACACCACAATGAACAATTTTGCTCGTTTTGAACGAATTATGCTCGTTTTGCACGAATTATGCTCATTTTCGCACGAATCAGCCTCTAATTCGCACATATCCGCTGTAATTCGACTCTGTACTATCTAGTCATGTTAAGTTATCGTATCTGAGCACACTTCAACACCACAATGAATAATTTTGCTCGTTTTGCACGAATTTTGCTCGTTTTGCACGAATTATGCTCATTTTCGCACGATTCAGCCTCTAATTCGCACATATCCGCTGTAATTCGACTCTGTACTATCTAGTCATGTTAAGTTATCGTAACTGAGCACAATTCGACACCACAATGAACAATTTTGCTCGTTTTGAACGAATTATGCTCATTTTCGCACGATTCAGCCTCTAATTCGCACATATCCGCTGTAATTCGACTCTGTACTATCTAGTTATGTTAACTTATCCTATCTGAGCACAATTCAACACCACAATGAATAATTTTGCTCGTTTTGCACGAATTTTGCTCGTTTTGCACGAATTATGCTCATTTTCGCACGATTCAGCCTCCAATTCGCACATATCCGCTGTAATTCGACTCTGTACTATCTAGTCATGTTAAGTTATCGTAACTGAGCACAATTCAACACCACAATGAACAATTTTGCTGGTTTTGAACGAATTATGCTCATTTTCGCACGATTCAGCCTCTAATTCGCACATATCCGCTGTAATTCGACTCTGCACTATCTAGTTATGTTAAGTTATCCTATCTGAGCACAATTCAACACCACAATGAACAATTTTGCTGGTTTTGAACGAATTATGCTCATTTTCGCACGATTCAGCCTCTAATTCGCACATATCCGCTGTAATTCGACTCTGTACTATCTAGTCATGTTAAGTTATCGTAACTGAGCACAATTCAACACCACAATGAACAATTTTGATCGTTTTGAACGAATTATGCTCATTTTCTCACGATTCAGCCTCTAATTCGCACATATCCGCTGTAATTCGACTCTGTACTATCTAGTTATGTTAAGTTATCCTATCTGAGCACAATTCAACACCACAACGCACAATTTTGCTCGTTTTGCACGAATTATGTTCATTTTCGCACGATTCAGCCTCTAATTCGCACATATCCGCTGTAATTCGACTCTGTACTATCTAGTTATGTTAAGTTATCCTATCTGAGCACAATTCAACTCCACAATGAATAATTGTGCTCGTTTTGCACGAATTTTGCTCGTTTTGCACGAATTATGCTCATTTTCGCACGATTCAGCCTCTAATTCGCACATATCCGCTGTAATTCGACTCTGCACTATCTAGTCATGTTAAGTTATCGTAACTGAGCACAATTCAACACCACAATGAACAATTTTGCTCGTTTTGAACGAATTATGCTCATTTTCGCACGATTCAGCCTCTAATTCGCACATATCCGCTGTAATTCGACTCTGTACTATCTAGTTATGTTAAGTTATCCTATCTGAGCACAATTCAACACCACAACGAACAATTTTGCTCGTTTTGCACGAATTATGCTCATTTTCGTACGATTCAGCCTCTAATTCGCACATATCCGCTGTAATTCGACTCTGTACTATCTAGTCATGTTAAGTTATCGTAACTGAGCACAATTCAACACCACAATGAACAATTTTGCTGGTTTTGAACGAATTATACTCATTTTCTCACGATTCAGCCTCTAATTCGCACATATCCGCTGTAATTCGATTCTGTACTATCTAGTTATGTTAAGTTATCCTATCTGAGCACAATTCGACACCACAATGAACAATTTTGCTGGTTTTGAACGAATTACGCTCATTTTCGCACGATTCAGCCTCTAATTCGCACATATCCGCTGTAATTCGCCTCTGTACTATCTAGTCATGTTAAGTTATCGTAACTGAGCACAATTCAACACCACAATGAACAATTTTGCTCGTTTTGACCGAATTACGCTCATTTTCGCACGATTCAGCCTCTAATTCGCACATATCCGCTGTAATTCGACTCTGTACTATCTAGTCATGTTAAGTTATCGTAACTGAGCACAATTCAACACCACAATGAACAATTTTGCTCGTTTTGAACGAATTATGCTCATTTTCGCACGATTCAGCCTCTAATTCGCACATATCCGCTGTAATTCGACTCTGTACTATCTAGTTATGTTAAGTTATCCTATCTGAGCACAATTCAACACCACAATGAACAATTTTGCTCGTTTTGAACGAATTATGCTCGTTTTGCACGAATTATGCTCATTTTCGCACGAATCAGCCTCTAATTCGCACATATCCGCTGTAATTCGACTCTGCACTATCTAGTCATGTTAAGTTATCGTAACTGAGCACAATTCAACACCACAATGAACAATTTTGCTCGTTTTGAACGAATTATGCCCATTTTCGCACGATTCAGCCTCTAATTCGCACATATCCGCTGTAATTCGACTCTGTACTATCTAGTTATGTTAAGTTATCCTATCTGAGCACAATTCAACTCCACAATGAATAATTTTGCTCGTTTTGCACGAATTTTGCTCGTTTTGCACGAATTATGCTCATTTTCGCACGATTCAGCCTCTAATTCGCACATATCCGCTGTAATTCGACTCTGCACTATCTAGTCATGTTAAGTTATCGTAACTGAGCACAATTCAACACCACAATGAACAATTTTGCTCGTTTTGAACGAATTATGCTCATTTTCGCACGATTCAGCCTCTAATTCGCACATATCCGCTGTAATTCGACTCTGTACTATCTAGTTATGTTAAGTTATCCTATCTGAGCACAATTCAACACCACAACGAACAATTTTGCTCGTTTTGCACGAATTATGCTCATTTTCGTACGATTCAGCCTCTAATTCGCACATATCCGCTGTAATTCGACTCTGTACTATCTAGTCATGTTAAGTTATCGTAACTGAGCACAATTCAACACCACAATGAACAATTTTGCTGGTTTTGAACGAATTATACTCATTTTCTCACGATTCAGCCTCTAATTCGCACATATCCGCTGTAATTCGATTCTGTACTATCTAGTTATGTTAAGTTATCCTATCTGAGCACAATTCGACACCACAATGAACAATTTTGCTGGTTTTGAACGAATTATGCTCATTTTCGCACGATTCAGCCTCTAATTCGCACATATCCGCTGTAATTCGCCTCTGTACTATCTAGTCATGTTAAGTTATCGTAACTGAGCACAATTCAACACCACAATGAACAATTTTGCTCGTTTTGACCGAATTACGCTCATTTTCGCACGATTCAGCCTCTAATTCGCACATATCCGCTGTAATTCGACTCTGTACTATCTAGTCATGTTAAGTTATCGTAACTGAGCACAATTCAACACCACAATGAACAATTTTGCTCGTTTTGAACGAATTATGCTCATTTTCGCACGATTCAGCCTCTAATTCGCACATATCCGCTGTAATTCGACTCTGTACTATCTAGTTATGTTAAGTTATCCTATCTGAGCACAATTCAACACCACAATGAACAATTTTGCTCGTTTTGAACGAATTATGCTCGTTTTGCACGAATTATGCTCATTTTCGCACGAATCAGCCTCTAATTCGCACATATCCGCTGTAATTCGACTCTGTACTATCAAGTCATGTTAAGTTATCGTATCTGAGCACACTTCAACACCACAATGAATAATTTTGCTCGTTTTGCACGAATTTTGCTCGTTTTGCACGAATTATGCTCATTTTCGCACGATTCAGCCTCTAATTCGCACATATCCGCTGTAATTCGACTCTGTACTATCTAGTCATGTTAAGTTATCGTAACTGAGCACAATTCGACACCACAATGAACAATTTTGCTCGTTTTGAACGAATTATGCTCATTTTCGCACGATTCAGCCTCTAATTCGCACATATCCGCTGTAATTCGACTCTGTACTATCTAGTTATGTTAATTTATCCTATCTGAGCACAATTCAACACCACAATGAATAATTTTGCTCGTTTTGCACGAATTTTGCTCGTTTTGCACGAATTATGCTCATTTTCGCACGATTCAGCCTCCAATTCGCACATATCCGCTGTAATTCGACTCTGTACTATCTAGTCATGTTAAGTTATCGTAACCGAGCACAATTCAACACCACAATGAACAATTTTGCTGGTTTTGAACGAATTATGCTCATTTTCGCACGATTCAGCCTCTAATTCGCACATATCCGCTGTAATTCGACTCTGCACTATCTAGTTATGTTAAGTTATCCTATCTGAGCACAATTCAACACCACAATGAACAATTTTGCTGGTTTTGAACGAATTATGCTCATTTTCGCACGATTCAGCCTCTAATTCGCACATATCCGCTGTAATTCGACTCTGTACTATCTAGTCATGTTAATTTATCGTAACTGAGCACAATTCAACACCACAATGAACAATTTTGATCGTTTTGAACGAATTATGCTCATTTTCTCACGATTCAGCCTCTAATTCGCACATATCCGCTGTAATTCGACTCTGTACTATCTAGTTATGTTAAGTTATCCTATCTGAGCACAATTCAACACCACAACGCACAATTTTGCTCGTTTTGCACGAATTATGTTCATTTTCGCACGATTCAGCCTCTAATTCGCACATATCCGCTGTAATTCGACTCTGTACTATCTAGTTATGTTAAGTTATCCTATCTGAGCACAATTCAACTCCACAATGAATAATTTTGCTCGTTTTGCACGAATTTTGCTCGTTTTGCACGAATTATGCTCATTTTCGCACGATTCAGCCTCTAATTCGCACATATCCGCTGTAATTCGACTCTGCACTATCTAGTCATGTTAAGTTATCGTAACTGAGCACAATTCAACACCACAATGAACAATTTTGCTCGTTTTGAACGAATTATGCTCATTTTCGCACGATTCAGCCTCTAATTCGCACATATCCGCTGTAATTCGACTCTGTACTATCTAGTTATGTTAAATTATCCTATCTGAGCACAATTCAACACCACAACGAACAATTTTGCTCGTTTTGCACGAATTATGCTCATTTTCGTACGATTCAGCCTCTAATTCGCACATATCCGCTGTAATTCGACTCTGTACTATCTAGTCATGTTAAGTTATCGTAACTGAGCACAATTCAACACCACAATGAACAATTTTGCTGGTTTTGAACGAATTATACTCATTTTCTCACGATTCAGCCTCTAATTCGCACATATCCGCTGTAATTCGATTCTGTACTATCTAGTTATGTTAAGTTATCCTATCTGAGCACAATTCGACACCACAATGAACAATTTTGCTGGTTTTGAACGAATTACGCTCATTTTCGCACGATTCAGCCTCTAATTCGCACATATCCGCTGTAATTCGCCTCTGTACTATCTAGTCATGTTAAGTTATCGTAACTGAGCACAATTCAACACCACAATGAACAATTTTGCTCGTTTTGACCGAATTACGCTCATTTTCGCACGATTCAGCCTCTAATTCGCACATATCCGCTGTAATTCGACTCTGTACTATCTAGTCATGTTAAGTTATCGTAACTGAGCACAATTCAACACCACAATGAACAATTTTGCTCGTTTTGAACGAATTATGCTCATTTTCGCACGATTCAGCCTCTAATTCGCACATATCCGCTGTAATTCGACTCTGTACTATCTAGTTATGTTAAGTTATCCTATCTGAGCACAATTCAACACCACAATGAACAATTTTGCTCGTTTTGAACGAATTATGCTCGTTTTGCACGAATTATGCTCATTTTCGCACGAATCAGCCTCTAATTCGCACATATCCGCTGTAATTCGACTCTGCACTATCTAGTCATGTTAAGTTATCGTAACTGAGCACAATTCAACACCACAATGAACAATTTTGCTCGTTTTGAACGAATTATGCTCATTTTCGCACGATTCAGCCTCTAATTCGCACATATCCGCTGTAATTCGACTCTGTACTATCTAGTTATGTTAAGTTATCCTATCTGAGCACAATTCAACACCACAACGAACAATTTTGCTCGTTTTGCACGAATTATGCTCATTTTCGTACGATTCAGCCTCTAATTCGCACATATCCGCTGTAATTCGACTCTGTACTATCTAGTCATGTTAAGTTATCGTAACTGAGCACAATTCAACACCACAATGAACAATTTTGCTGGTTTTGAACGAATTATACTCATTTTCTCACGATTCAGCCTCTAATTCGCACATATCCGCTGTAATTCGATTCTGTACTATCTAGTTATGTTAAGTTATCCTATCTGAGCACAATTCGACACCACAATGAACAATTTTGCTGGTTTTGAACGAATTATGCTCATTTTCGCACGATTCAGCCTCTAATTCGCACATATCCGCTGTAATTCGCCTCTGTACTATCTAGTCATGTTAAGTTATCGTAACTGAGCACAATTCAACACCACAATGAACAATTTTGCTCGTTTTGACCGAATTACGCTCATTTTCGCACGATTCAGCCTCTAATTCGCACATATCCGCTGTAATTCGACTCTGTACTATCTAGTCATGTTAAGTTATCGTAACTGAGCACAATTCAACACCACAATGAACAATTTTGCTCGTTTTGAACGAATTATGCTCATTTTCGCACGATTCAGCCTCTAATTCGCACATATCCGCTGTAATTCGACTCTGTACTATCTAGTTATGTTAAGTTATCCTATCTGAGCACAATTCAACACCACAATGAACAATTTTGCTCGTTTTGAACGAATTATGCTCGTTTTGCACGAATTATGCTCATTTTCGCACGAATCAGCCTCTAATTCGCACATATCCGCTGTAATTCGACTCTGTACTATCTAGTCATGTTAAGTTATCGTATCTGAGCACACTTCAACACCACAATGAATAATTTTGCTCGTTTTGCACGAATTTTGCTCGTTTTGCACGAATTATGCTCATTTTCGCACGATTCAGCCTCTAATTCGCACATATCCGCTGTAATTCGACTCTGTACTATCTAGTCATGTTAAGTTATCGTAACTGAGCACAATTCGACACCACAATGAACAATTTTGCTCGTTTTGAACGAATTATGCTCATTTTCGCACGATTCAGCCTCTAATTCGCACATATCCGCTGTAATTCGACTCTGTACTATCTAGTTATGTTAATTTATCCTATCTGAGCACAATTCAACACCACAATGAATAATTTTGCTCGTTTTGCACGAATTTTGCTCGTTTTGCACGAATTATGCTCATTTTCGCACGATTCAGCCTCCAATTCGCACATATCCGCTGTAATTCGACTCTGTACTATCTAGTCATGTTAAGTTATCGTAACTGAGCACAATTCAACACCACAATGAACAATTTTGCTGGTTTTGAACGAATTATGCTCATTTTCGCACGATTCAGCCTCTAATTCGCACATATCCGCTGTAATTCGACTCTGCACTATCTAGTTATGTTAAGTTATCCTATCTGAGCACAATTCAACACCACAATGAACAATTTTGCTGGTTTTGAACGAATTATGCTCATTTTCGCACGATTCAGCCTCTAATTCGCACATATCCGCTGTAATTCGACTCTGTACTATCTAGTCATGTTAAGTTATCGTAACTGAGCACAATTCAACACCACAATGAACAATTTTGATCGTTTTGAACGAATTATGCTCATTTTCTCACGATTCAGCCTCTAATTCGCACATATCCGCTGTAATTCGACTCTGTACTATCTAGTTATGTTAAGTTATCCTATCTGAGCACAATTCAACACCACAACGCACAATTTTGCTCGTTTTGCACGAATTATGTTCATTTTCGCACGATTCAGCCTCTAATTCGCACATATCCGCTGTAATTCGACTCTGTACTATCTAGTTATGTTAAGTTATCCTATCTGAGCACAATTCAACTCCACAATGAATAATTTTGCTCGTTTTGCACGAATTTTGCTCGTTTTGCACGAATTATGCTCATTTTCGCACGATTCAGCCTCTAATTCGCACATATCCGCTGTAATTCGACTCTGCACTATCTAGTCATGTTAAGTTATCGTAACTGAGCACAATTCAACACCACAATGAACAATTTTGCTCGTTTTGAACGAATTATGCTCATTTTCGCACGATTCAGCCTCTAATTCGCACATATCCGCTGTAATTCGACTCTGTACTATCTAGTTATGTTAAGTTATCCTATCTGAGCACAATTCAACACCACAACGAACAATTTTGCTCGTTTTGCACGAATTATGCTCATTTTCGTACGATTCAGCCTCTAATTCGCACATATCCGCTGTAATTCGACTCTGTACTATCTAGTCATGTTAAGTTATCGTAACTGAGCACAATTCAACACCACAATGAACAATTTTGCTGGTTTTGAACGAATTATACTCATTTTCTCACGATTCAGCCTCTAATTCGCACATATCCGCTGTAATTCGATTCTGTACTATCTAGTTATGTTAAGTTATCCTATCTGAGCACAATTCGACACCACAATGAACAATTTTGCTGGTTTTGAACGAATTACGCTCATTTTCGCACGATTCAGCCTCTAATTCGCACATATCCGCTGTAATTCGCCTCTGTACTATCTAGTCATGTTAAGTTATCGTAACTGAGCACAATTCAACACCACAATGAACAATTTTGCTCGTTTTGACCGAATTACGCTCATTTTCGCACGATTCAGCCTCTAATTCGCACATATCCGCTGTAATTCGACTCTGTACTATCTAGTCATGTTAAGTTATCGTAACTGAGCACAATTCAACACCACAATGAACAATTTTGCTCGTTTTGAACGAATTATGCTCATTTTCGCACGATTCAGCCTCTAATTCGCACATATCCGCTGTAATTCGACTCTGTACTATCTAGTTATGTTAAGTTATCCTATCTGAGCACAATTCAACACCACAATGAACAATTTTGCTCGTTTTGAACGAATTATGCTCGTTTTGCACGAATTATGCTCATTTTCGCACGAATCAGCCTCTAATTCGCACATATCCGCTGTAATTCGACTCTGTACTATCTAGTCATGTTAAGTTATCGTATCTGAGCACACTTCAACACCACAATGAATAATTTTGCTCGTTTTGCACGAATTTTGCTCGTTTTGCACGAATTATGCTCATTTTCGCACGATTCAGCCTCTAATTCGCACATATCCGCTGTAATTCGACTCTGTACTATCTAGTCATGTTAAGTTATCGTAACTGAGCACAATTCAACACCACAATGAACAATTTTGCTCGTTTTGAACGAATTATGCTCATTTTCGCACGATTCAGCCTCTAATTCGCACATATCCGCTGTAATTCGACTCTGTACTATCTAGTTATGTTAATTTATCCTATCTGAGCACAATTCAACACCACAATGAATAATTTTGCTCGTTTTGCACGAATTTTGCTCGTTTTGCACGAGTTATGCTCATTTTCGCACGATTCAGCCTCCAATTCGCACATATCCGCTGTAATTCGACTCTGTACTATCTAGTCATGTTAAGTTATCGTAACTGAGCACAATTCAACACCACAATGAACAATTTTGCTGGTTTTGAACGAATTATGCTCATTTTCGCACGATTCAGCCTCTAATTCGCACATATCCGCTGTAATTCGACTCTGTACTATCTAGTCATGTTAAGTTATCGTAACTGAGCACAAT
The DNA here is from genome assembly GCF_050947335.1 of Megachile rotundata. Classification (NCBI taxonomy): domain Eukaryota; kingdom Metazoa; phylum Arthropoda; class Insecta; order Hymenoptera; family Megachilidae; genus Megachile; species Megachile rotundata. The sequence continues at coordinate 55,277 of NW_027473764.1, forward strand.
TCAACACCACAATGAACAATTTTGCTCGTTTTGAAGGAAGTATGCTCATTTTCGAACGATTCAGCCTCTAATTCGCACATATCCGCTGTAATTCGACTCTGTACTATCTAGTCATGTTAAGTTATCGTAGCTGAGCACAATTCAACACCACAATGAACAATTTTGCTGGTTTTGAACGAATTGTGCTCATTTTTTCACGATTCAGCCTCTAATTCCCACATATCCGCTGTAATTCGACTCTGTACTATCTAGTTATGTTAAGATATCCTATCTGAGCACAATTCAACACCACAACGAACAATTTTGCTCGTTTTGCACGAATTATGCTCATTTTCGCACGATTCAGCCTCTAATTCGCACATATCCGCTGTAACTCGACTCTGTACTATCTAGTTATGTTAAGTTATCCTATCTGAGCACAATTCAACACCACAATGAATAATTTTGCTCGTTTTGCACGAATTTTGCTCGTTTTGCACGAATTATGCTCATTTTCGCACGATTCAGCCTCTAATTCGCACATATCCGCTGTAATTCGACTCTGTACTATCTAGTTATGTTAAGTTATCCTAGCTGAGCACAATTCAACACCACAATGAATAATTTTGCTCGTTTTGCACGAATTTTGCTCGTTATGCACGAATTATGCTCATTTTCGCACGATTCAGCCTCTAATTCGCACATATCCGCTGTAATTCGACTCTGTACTATCTAGTCATGTTAAGTTATCGTAACTGAGCACAATTCAACACCACAATGAACAATTTTGATCGTTTTGAACGAATTATGCTCATTTTCTCACGATTCAGCCTCTAATTCGCACATATCCGCTGTAATTCGACTCTGTACTATCTAGTTATGTTAAGTTATCCTATCTGAGCACAATTCAACACCACAACGCACAATTTTGCTCGTTTTGCACGAATTATGTTCATTTTCGCACGATTCAGCCTCTAATTCGCACATATCCGCTGTAATTCGACTCTGTACTATCTAGTTATGTTAAGTTATCCTATCTGAGCACAATTCAACTCCACAATGAATAATTTTGCTCGTTTTGCACGAATTTTGCTCGTTTTGCACGAATTATGCTCATTTTCGCACGATTCAGCCTCTAATTCGCACATATCCGCTGTAATTCGACTCTGCACTATCTAGTCATGTTAAGTTATCGTAACTGAGCACAATTCAACACCACAATGAACAATTTTGCTCGTTTTGAACGAATTATGCTCATTTTCGCACGATTCAGCCTCTAATTCGCACATATCCGCTGTAATTCGACTCTGTACTATCTAGTTATGTTAAGTTATCCTATCTGAGCACAATTCAACACCACAATGAACAATTTTGCTGGTTTTGAACGAATTATGCTCATTTTCGCACGATTCAGCCTCTAATTCGCACATATCCGCTGTAATTCGACTCTGTACTATCTAGTCATTTTAAGTTATCGTAACTGAGCACAATTCAACACCACAATGAACAATTTTGATCGTTTTGAACGAATTATGCTCATTTTCGCACGATTCAGCCTCTAATTCGCACATAGCCGCTGTAATTCGACTCTGTACTATCTAGTTATGTTAAGTTATCCTATCTGAGCACAATTCAACACCACAACGAACAATTTTGCTCGTTTTGCACGAATTATGCTCATTTTCGCACGATTCAGCCTCTAATTCGCACATATCCGCTGTAATTCGACTCTGTACTATCCAGTTATGTTAAGTTACCCTATCTGAGCACAATTCAACACCACAATGAATAATTTTGCTCGTTTTGCACGAATTTTGCTCGTTTTGCACGAATTATGCTTATTTTCGCACGATTCAGCCTCCATTTCGCACATATCCGCTGTAATTCGACTCTGTACTATCTAGTCATGTTAAGTTATCGTAACTGAGCACAATTCAACACCACAATGAACAATTTTGCTCGTTTTGAACGAATTATGCTCATTTTCGCACGATTCCGCCTCTAATTCGCACATATCCGCTGTAATTCGACTCTGCACTATCTAGTCATGTTAAGTTAACGTAACTGAGCACAATTCAACACCACAATGAACAATTTTGCTGGTTTTGAACGAATTATGCTCATTTTCGCACGATTCAGCCTCTAATTCGCACATATCCGCTGTAATTCGACTCTGTACTATCTAGTTATGTTAAGTTATCCTATCTGAGCACAATTCAACACCACAATGAATAATTTTGCTCGTTTTGCACGAATTTTGCTCGCTTTGCACGAATTATGCTCATTTTCGCACGATTCAGCCTCTAATTCGCACATATCCGCTGTAATTCGACTCTGTACTATCTAGTCATGTTAAGTTATCGTAACTGAGCACAATTCAACACCACAATGAACAATTTTGCTCGTTTTGAACGAATTATGCTCATTTTCGAACGATTCAGCCTCTAATTCGCACATATCCGCTGTAATTCGACTCTGTACTATCTAGTCATGTTAAGTTATCGTAGCTGAGCACAATTCAACACCACAACGAACAATTTTGCTCGTTTTGCACGAATTATGCTCATTTTCGCACGATTCAGCCTCTAATTCGCACATATCCGCTGTAATTCGACTCTGTACTATCTAGTTATGTTAAGTTATCCTATCTGAGCACAATTCAACACCACAATGAATAATTTTGGTCGTTTTGCACGAATTTTGCTCGTTTTGCACGAATTATGCTCATTTTCGCACGATTCAGCCTCTAATTCGCACATATCCGCTGTAATTCGACTCTGCACTTTCTAGTCATGTTAAGTTATCGTAACTGAGCACAATTCAACACCACAATGAACAATTTTGCTCGTTTTGAACGAATTATGCTCATTTTCGCACGATTCAGCCTCTAATTCGCACATATCCGCTGTAATTCGACTCTGTACAATCTAGTTATGTTAAGTTATCCTATCTGAGCACAATTCAACACCACAATGAACAATTTTGCTGGTTTTGAACGAATTATGCTCATTTTCGCACGATTCAGCCTCTAATTCGCACATATCCGCTGTAATTCGACTCTGTACTATCTAGTCATTTTAAGTTATCGTAACTGAGCACAATTCAACACCACAATGAACAATTTTGATCGTTTTGAACGAATTATGCTCATTTTCGCACGATTCAGCCTCTAATTCGCACATAGCCGCTGTAATTCGACTCTGTACTATCTAGTTATGTTAAGTTATCCTATCTGAGCACAATTCAACACCACAACGAACAATTTTGCTCGTTTTGCACGAATTATGCTCATTTTCGCACGATTCAGCCTCTAATTCGCACATATCCGCTGTAATTCGACTCTGTACTATCTAGTTATGTTAAGTTACCCTATCTGAGCACAATTCAACACCACAATGAATAATTTTGCTCGTTTTGCACGAATTTTGCTCGTTTTGCACGAATTATGCTCATTTTCGCACGATTCAGCCTCTATTTCGCACATATCCGCTGTAATTCGACTCTGTACTATCTAGTCATGTTAAGTTATCGTAACTGAGCACAATTCAACACCACAATGAACAATTTTGCTCGTTTTGAACGAATTATGCTCATTTTCGCACGATTACGCCTCTAATTCGCACATATCCGCTGTAATTCGACTCTGCACTATCTAGTCATGTTAAGTCAACGTAACTGAGCACAATTCAACACCACAATGAACAATTTTGCTGGGTTTGAACGAATTATGCTCATTTTCGCACGATTCAGCCTCTAATTCGCACATATCCGCTGTAATTCGACTCTGTACTATCTAGTTATGTTAAGTTATCCTATCTGAGCACAATTCAACACCACAATGAATAATTTTGCTCGTTTTGCACGAATTTTGCTCGTTTTGCACGAATTATGCTCATTTTCGCACGATTCAGCCTCTAATTCGCACATATCCGCTGTAATTCGACTCTGTACTATCTAGTCATGTTAAGTTATCGTAACTGAGCACAATTCAACACCACAATCAACAATTTTGCTGGTTTTGAACGAATTATGCACATTTTCGCACGATTCAGCCTCTAATTCGCACATATCCGCTGTAATTCGACTCTGTACTATCTAGTTATGTTAAGTTATCCTATCTGAGCACAATTCAACACCACAATGAACAATTTTGCTGGTTTTGAACGAATTATGCTCATTTTCGCACGATTCAGCCTCTAATTCGCACATATCCGCTGTAATTCGACTCTGTACTATCTAGTCATGTTAAGTTGTCGTAACTGAGTACAATTCAACACCACAATGAACAATTTTGCTGGTTTTGAACGAATTATGCTCATTTTTGCACGAATCAGCCTCTAATTCGCACATATCCGCTGTAATTCGACTCTGTACTATCTAGTCATGTTAAGTTATCGTAACTGAGCACAATTCAACACCACAATGAACAATTTTGCTGGTTTTGAACGAATTATGCTCATTTTCGCACGATTCAGCCTCTAATTCGCACATATCCGCTGTAATTCGACTCTGTACTATCTAGTTATGTTAAGTTATCCTATCTGAGCACAATTCAACACCATAATGAACAATTTTGCTCGTTTTGCACGAATTTTGCTCGTTTTGCACGAATTATGCTCATTTTCGCACGATTCAGCCTCTAATTCGCACATATCCGCTGTAATTCGACTCTGTACTATCTAGTCATGTTAAGTTGTCGTAACTGAGTACAATTCAACACCACAATGAACAATTTTGCTGGTTTTGAACGAATTATGCTCATTTTCGCACGATTCAGCCTCTAATTCGCACATATCCGCTGTAATTCGACTCTGTACTATCTAGTTATGTTAAGTTATCCTATCTGAGCACAATTCAACACCACAACGAACAATTTTGCTCGTTTTGCACGAATGATGCTCATTTTCGCACGATTCAGCCTCTAATTCGCACATCTCCGCTGTAATTCGACTCTGTACTATCTAGTCATGTTAAGTTATCCTATCTGAGCACAATTCAACACCACAATGAGCAATTTTGCTCGTTTTGCACGAATTTTGCTCGTTTTGAACGAATTTTGCTCATTTTCAAACGATTCAGCCTCTAATTCGCACATATCCGCTGTAATTCGACTCTGTACTATCTAGTTATGTTAAGTTATCCTATCTGAGCACAATTCAACACCACAATGAACAATTTTGCTCGTTTTGAACGAATTATGCTCATTTTCGCACGATTCAGCCTCTAATTCGCACACATCCGCTGTAATTCGACTCTGTACTATCTAGTCATGTTAAGTTATCGTAACTGAGCACAATTCAACACCACAATGAACAATTTTGCTGGTTTTGAACAAATTATGCTCATTTTCTCACGATTCAGCCTCTAATTCGCACATATCCGCTGTAATTCGACTCTGTACTATCTAGTTATGTTAAGTTATCCTATCTGAGCACAATTCAACACCACAATGAACAATTTTGCTCGTTTTGCACGAATTATGCTCATTTTCGCACGATTCAGCCTCTAATTCGCACATATCCGGTGTAATTCGACTTTGTACTATCTAGTCATGTTAAGTTATCGTAACTGAGCACAATTCAACACCACAAGGAACAATTTTGCTCGTTTTGAACGAATTATGCTCATTTTCGAACGATTCAGCCTCTAATTCGCACATATCCGCTGTAATTCGACTCTGTACTATCTAGTCATGTTAAGTTATCGTAACTGAGCACAATTCAACACCACAATGAACAATTTTGCTGGTTTTGAACGAATTATGCTCATTTTCTCACGCTTCAGCCTCTAATTCGCACATATCCGCTGTAATTCGACTCTGTACTATCTAGTTATGTTAAGTTATCCTATCTGAGCCCAATTCAACACCACAATGAACAATTTTGCTCGTTTTGCACGAATTTTGCTCGTTTTGCACGAATTATGCTCATTTTCGCACGATTCAGCCTCTAATTCGCACATATCCGCTGTAATTCGACTCTGTACTATCTAGTTATGATAAGTTATCCTATCTGAGCACAATTCAACACCACAATGAGCAATTTTGCTCGTTTTGCACGAATTTTGCTCGTTTTGAACGAATTTTGCTCATTTTCAAACGATTCAGCCTCTAATTCGCACATATCCGCTGTAACTCGTCTCTGTACTATCTAGTCATGTTAAGTTATCGTAACTGAGCACAATTCAACACCACAATGAACAATTTTGCTCGTTTTGAACGAATTATGCTCATTTTCGCACGATTCAGCCTCTAATTCGCACATATCCGCTGTAATTCGACTCTGTACTATCTAGTCATGTTAAGTGATCCTATCTGAGCACAATTCAACACTACAATGAGCAATTTTGCTCGTTTTGCACGAATTTTGCTCATTTTCGCACGATTCACCCTCTAATTCGCACATATCCGCTGTAATTCGACTCTGTACTATCTAGTCATGTTAAGTTATCGTAACTGAGCACAATTCAACACCACAATGAACAATTTTGCTGGTTTTGAACAAATTATGCTCATTTTCTCACGATTCAGCCTCTAATTCGCACATATCCGCTGTAATTCGACTCTGTACTATCTAGTTATGTTAAGTTATCCTATCTGAGCACAATTCAACACCACAATGAACAATTTTGCTCGTTTTGCACGAATTATGCTCATTTTCGCACGATTCAGCCTCTAATTCGCACATATCCGGTGTAATTCGACTTTGTACTATCTAGTCATGTTAAGTTATCGTAACTGAGCACAATTCACCACCACAATGAACAATTTTGCTCGTTTTGAACGAATTATGCTCATTTTCGAACGATTCAGCCTCTAATTCGCACATATCCGCTGTAATTCGACTCTGTACTATCTAGTCATGTTAAGTTATCGTAACTGAGCACAATTCAACACCACAATGAACAATTTTGCTGGTTTTGAACGAATTATGCTCATTTTCTCACGCTTCAGCCTCTAATTCGCACATATCCGCTGTAATTCGACTATGTACTATCTAGTTATGTTAAGTTATCCTATCTGAGCACAATTCAACACCACAATGAACAATTTTGCTCGTTTTGCACGAATTTTGCTCGTTTTGCACGAATTATGCTCATTTTCGCACGATTCAGCCTCTAATTCGCACATATCCGCTGTAATTCGACTCTGTACTATCTAGTTATGTTAAGTTATCCTATCTGAGCACAATTCAACACCACAATGAGCAATTTTGCTCGTTTTGCACGAATTTTGCTCGTTTTGAACGAATTTTGCTCATTTTCAAACGATTCAGCCTCTAATTCGCACATATCCGCTGTAATTCGTCTCTGTACTATCTAGTCATGTTAAGTTATCGTAACTGAGCACAATTCAACACCACAATGAACAATTTTGCTCGTTTTGAACGAATTATGCTCATTTTCGCACGATTCAGCCTCTAATTCGCACATATCCGCTGTAATTCCACTCTGTACTTTCTAGTCATGTTAAGTTATCCTATCTGAGCATAATTCAACACCACAATGAGCAATTTTGTTCGTTTTGCACGAATTTTGCTCATTTTCGCACGATTCAGCCTCTAATTCGCACATATCCGCTGTAATTCGACTCTGTACTATCTAGTTATGTTAAGTTATCCTATCTGAGCACAATTCAACCCCACAATGAATAATTTTGCTCGTTTTGCACGAATTTTGCTCGTTTTGCACGAATTATGCTCATTTTCGCACGATTCAGCCTCTAATTCGCACATATCCGCTGTAATTCGACTCTGTACTATCTAGTCATGTTAAGTTATCGTAACTGAGCACAATTCAACACCACAATGAACAATTTTGCTCGTTTTGAACGAATTATGCTCATTTTCGCACGATTCAGCCTCTAATTCGCACATATCCGCTGTAATTCGACTCTGCACTATCTAGTCATGTTAAATTAACGTAACTGAGCACAATTCAACACCACAATGAACAATTTTGCTGGTTTTGAACGAATTATGCTCATTTTCGCACGATTCAGCCTCTAATTCGCACATATCCGCTGTAATTCGACTCTGTACTATCTAGTTATGTTAAGTTATCCTATCTGAGCACAATTCAACACCACAACGAACAATTTTGCTCGTTTTGCACGAATTATGCTCATTTTCGCACGATTCAGCCTCTAATTCGCACATATCCGCTGTAATTCGACTCTGTACTATCTACTCATGTTAAGTTATCGTAACTGAGCACAATTCAACACCACAATGAACAATTTTGCTCGTAATGAACGTATTTTGCTGATTTTCGCACGATTCAGCCTCTAATTCGCACATATCCGCTGTGATTCGACTCTGCCCCATCTAGTTATGTTAAGTTATCGTAACTGAACCCAATTCCACACTACAATGAACAATTTTGCTCGTAATGAACAAATAATGCTCATTTTCGCACGATTCAGCCTCTAATTCGCACATATCCGCTGTAATTCGACTGTGTACTATCAAGTCATATTAAGTTATCGTAACTGAGTACAATTCAACACCACAATGAACAATATTGCTCGTTTTGAACGAATTATGCTCAATTTCGCACGATTCAGCCTCTAATTCGCACATATCCGCTGTAATTCGACTCTGTACTATCTAGTTATGTTAAGTTATCCTATCTGAGTACAATTCAACACCACAATAAACAATTTTGCTCGTTTTGCACGAATTATGCTTATTTTCGCACGACTCAGCCTCTAATTCGCACATATCCGCTGTGATTCGTCTCTGTACCATCTCGTTATGTTAAGTCACCACAACTGAGCACAATTCGACACCACAATGAACAATTTTGCTCGTAATGAACGAATAATGCACATTTTCGCACGATTCAGTCTCTAATTCGCACATATCCGCTGTAATTCGACTCTGCCCCATCTAGTTATGTTAAGTTATCGTAACTGAGCACAATTCCACACCACAATGAACAATTTTGCTCGTAACGAACGAATTATGCTCATTTTCGCACGATTCAGCCTCTAATTCGCACATATCCGCTGTGATTCGACTCTGTAGCATCTAGTTATGTTAAGTTACCACAACTGAGCACAATTCGACACCACAATGAACAATTTTGCTCGTAATGAATGTATTTTGCTGATTTTCGCACGATTCAGCCTCTAATTCGCACATATCCGCTGCGATTCGACTCTGTCCCACCTAGTTATGTTAAGTTATTGTAACTGAGCACAATTCGACACCACAATGAACAATTTTGCTCGTAATGAACGAATAATGCTCATTTTCGCACGATTCAGCCTCTAATTCGCACATATCCGCTGTAATTCGACTCTGTACTATCTGGTTATGTTAAGTTCTCCTATCTGAGCACAATTCAACACCACAATGAACAATTTTGCTCGTTTTGCACGAATTATGCTTATTTTCGCACGACTCAGCCTCTAATTCGCACATATCCGCTGTGATTCGACTCTGTACCATCTAGTTATGTTAAGTTACCACAACTGAGCACAATTCGACACCACAATGATCAATTTTGCTCGTAATGACCGTATTTTGCTCATTTTCGCACGATTCAGCCTCTAATTCGCACACATCCGCTGTAATTCGACTCTGTACTATCTAGTTATGTTAAGTTATCCTATCTGAGCACAATTCAACACCACAATGAACAATTTTGCTCGTTTTGCACGAATTTTGCTCGTTTTGAACGAATTTTGCTCATATTCGCACGATTCAGCCTCTAATTCCCACATATCCGCTGTAATTCGACTCTGTACTATCTAGTTATGTTAAGTTATCCTATCTGAGCACAATTCAACACCACAATGGACAATTTTGCTCGTTTTGCAAGAATTATGCTCATTCTCGCACGATTCAGCCTCTAATTCGCACATGTCCGCTGTGATTCGACTCTGTACCATCTAGTTATGTTAAGTTATCGTAACTGAGCACAATTCGACACCACAATGAACAATTTTGCTCTTAATGACCGAATTATCCTCATTTTCGAACGATTCAGCCTCTAATTCGCACATATCCGCTCTAATTCGACTTTGTGCTATCTAGTTATGTTAAGTTATCCTATCTGAGCACAATTCAACACAACAATAAACAATTTTGCTCGTTTTGCACGAATTATGCTCATTTTCGCACGATTCAGCATCTAATTCGCACATATTCGCTGTGATTCGACTCTGTACCATCTAGTTATGTTAAGTTACCACAACTGAGCACAATTCGACACCACAATGAACAATTTTGTTCGTTTTGCACGAATTATGCTCATTTTCGCACGATTCAGCCTCTAATTCGCACATATCCGCTGTGATTCGACTCTGTACCATCTAGTTATGTTAAGTCATCGTAACTGAGCACAATTCAGCACCACAATGAACAACTTTGCTCGTTTTGAACGAATTATGCTCATTTTCGCACGATTCCGCCTCTAATTCGCACATATCCGCTGTAATTCGACTCTGTACTATCTAGTTATGTTAAGTTATCCTATCTGAGCACAATTCAACACCACAATGAACAATTTTGCTCGTTTTGCACGAATTGTGCTCATTTGCGCACGATTCAGCCTCTAATTCGCACGTATCCGCTGTAATTCGACTCTGTACTATCTAGTTATGTTAAGTTATCCTATCTGAGCACAATTCAACACCACAATGGACAATTTTGCTCGTTTTGCAAGAATTATGCTCATTTTCGCACGACTCAGCCTCTAATTCGCACATATCCGCTGTGATTCGACTCTGCCCCATCTAGTTATGTTAAGTTATCGAAACTGAGCACAATTCCACACCACAATGAACAATTTTGCTCGTAATGAACGAATTATGCTCATTTTCGCACGATTCAGCCTCTAATTCGCACATATCCGCTGTAATTCAACTCTGTACTATCTAGTTATGTTAAGTTATCCTATCTGAGCACAATTCGACACCACAATGAACAATTTTGCGCGTTTTGCACGAATTATGCTCATTTTCGCACGATTCAGCCTCTAATTCGTACATATCCGCTGTAATTCGACTCTGTACTATCTAGTTATGTTAAGTTATCCTATCTGAGCACAATTCAACACCACAATGAACAATTTTGCTCGTTTTGCACGAATTATGCTCATTTTCGCACGATTCAGACTCTAATTCGCACATATCCGCTGTGATTCGACTCTACCCCATCTAGTTATGTTAAGTTATCGTAACTGAGCACAATTCCACACCACAATGAACAATTTTGCTCGTAATGAACGCATTATAATCATTTTCGCACGATTCAGCCTCTCATTCGCACATATCCGCTGTAATTCGACTCTGTACTATCTAGTTATGTTAAGTTATCCTATCTGAGCACAATTCTACACCAATTTCAACAATTTTGCTCGTTTTGCACGAATTATGCTCATTTTCGCACGATTCAGCCTCTAATTCGCACATATCCGCTGTGATTCGACTCTGTAGCATCTAGTTATGTTAAGTTACCACAACTGAGCACAATTCGACACCACAATGAACAATTTTGCTCGTAATGAACGTATTTTGCTGATTTTCGCACGATTCAGCCTCTAATTCGCACATATCCGCTGTGATTCGACTCTGCCCCATCTAGTTATGTTAAGTTATCGTAACTGAACACAATTCCACACTACAATGAACAATTTTGCTCGTAATGAACGAATAATGCTCATTTTCGCACGATTCAGCCTCTAATTCGCACATATCCGCTGTAATTCGACTGTGTACTATCTAGTCATATTAAGTTATCGTAACTGAGTACAATTCAACACCACAATGAACAATATTGCTCGTTTTGAACGAATTATGCTCATTTTCGCACGATTCAGCCTCTAATTCGCACATATCCGCTGTAATTCGACTCTGTACTATCTAGTTATGTTAAGTTATCCTATCTGAGTACAATTCAACACCACAATGAACAATTTTGCTCGTTTTGCACGAATTTTGATCGTTTTGAACGAATTTTGCTCATTTTCGAACGATTCAGCCTCTAATTCGCACATATCCGCTGTGATTCGTCTCCGTACCATCTAGTTATGTTAAGTCACCACAACTGAGCACAATTCGACACTACAATGAACAATTTTGCTCGTAATGAACGAATAATGCACATTTTCGCACGATTCAGTCTCTAATTCGCACATATCCGCTGTAATTCGACTCTGCCCCATCTAGTTATGTTAAGTTATCGTAACTGAGCACAATTCCACACCACAATGAACAATTTTGCTTGTAATGAACGAATTATGCTCATTTTCGCACGATTCAGCCTCTAATTCGCACATATCCGCTGTGATTCGACTCTGTAGCATCTAGTTATGTTAAGTTACCACAACTGAGCACAATTCGACACCACAATGAACAATTTTGCTCGTAATGAATGTATTTTGCTGATTTTCGCACGATTCAGCCTCTAATTCGCACATATCCGCTGCGATTCGACTCTGTTCCACCTAGTTATGTTAAGTTATTGTAACTGAGCACAATTCGACACCACAATGAACAATTTTGCTCGTAATGAACGAATAATGCTCATTTTCGCACGATTCAGCCTCTAATTCGCACATATCCGCTGTAATTCGACTCTGTACTATCTGGTTATGCTATGTTCTCCTATCTGAGCACAATTCAACACCACAATGAACAATTTTGCTCGTTTTGCACGAATTATGCTTATTTTCGCACGACTCAGCCTCTAATTCGCACATATCCGCTGTGATTCGACTCTGTACCATCTAGTTATGTTAAGTTACCACAACTGAGCACAATTCGACACCACAATGAACAATTTTGCTCGTAATGACCGTATTTTGCTCATTTTCGCACGATTCAGCCTCTAATTCGCACATATCCGTTGTGATTCGACTCTGTCCCATCTAGTTATGTTAAGTTATCGTAACTGAGCACAATTCGACACCACAATGAACAATTTTGCTCGTTTTGCACAAATTATGCTCATTTTCGCACGATTCAGCCTCTAATTCGCACATATCCGCTGTGATTCGACTCTGCCCCATATAGTTATGTTAAGTTATCGTAACTGAGCACAATTCGACACAACAATGAACAATTTAGCTCGTAATGAACGAATAATGCTCATTTTCGCACGACTCAGCCTCTAATTCGCACATATCCGCTGTGATTCGACTCTGTACCATCTAGTTATGTTAAGCTACCACAACTGAGCACAATTCGACAACACAATGAACAATTTTGCTCGTAATGACCGTATTTTGCTCATTTTCGCTCGATTCAGCCTCTAATTCGCACATATCCGTTGTGATTCGACTCTGTCCCATCTAGTTATGTTAAGTTATCGTAACTGAGCACAATTCGACACCACAATGAACAATTTTGCTCGTAAGGAACGAATTATGCTCATTTTCGCACGATTCAGCCTCTAATTCGCGCGTATCCGCTGTAATTCGACTCTGTACTATCTAGTTATGTTAAGTTATCCTATCTGAGCACAATTGAACACCACAATGGACAATTTTGCTCGTTTTGCACGAATTATGCTCATTTTCGCACGATTCAGCCTCTAATTCGCACATATCCGCTGTGATTCGACTCTGCCCCATCTAGTTATGTTAAGTTATCGTAACTGAACACAATTCCACGCTACAATGAACAATTTTGCTCGTAATGAACGAATAATGCTCATTTTCGCACGATTCAGCCTCTAATTCGCACATATCCGCTGTAATTCGACTGTGTACTATCTAGTCATATTAAGTTATCGTAACTGAGTACAATTCAACACCACAATGAACAATATTGCTCGTTTTGAACGAATTATGCTCATTTTCGCACGATTCAGCCTCTAATTCGCACATATCCGCTGTAATTCGACTCTGTACTATCTAGTTATGTTAAGTTACCACAACTGAGCACAATTCGACACCACAATGATCAATTTTGCTCGTAATGACCGTATTTTGCTCATTTTCGCACTATTCAGCCTCTAATTCGCACATATCCGCTGTAATTCGACTCTGTACTATCTAGTTATGTTAAGTTATCCTATCTGAGCACAATTCAACACCACAATGAACAATTTTGCTCGTTTTGCACGAATTATGCTTATTTTCGCACGACTCAGCCTCTAATTCGCACATATCCGCTGTGATTCGACTCTGTACCATCTAGTTATGTTAAGTTATCGTAACTGAACACAATTCGACACCACAATGAACAATTTTGCTCTTAATGACCGAATTATCCTCATTTTCGAACGATTCAGCCTCTAATTCGCACATATCCGCTGTAATTCGACTCTGTACTATCTAGTTATGTTAAGTTATCCTATCTGAGCACAATTGAACACCACAATGGACAATTTTGCTCGTTTTGCAAGAATTATGCTCATTTTCGCACGACTCAGCCTCTAATTCGCACATATCTGCTGTGATTCGACTCTGCCCCATCTAGTTATGTTAAGTTATCGAAACTGAGCACAATTCCACACCACAATGAACAATTTTGCTCGTAATGAACGAATTATGCTCATTTTCGCACGATTCAGCCTCTAATTCGCACATATCCGCTGTAATTCAACTCTGTACTATCTAGTTATGTTAAGTTATCCTATCTGAGCACAATTCTACACCAATTTGAACAATTTTGCTCGTTTTGCACGAATTATGCTCATTTTCGCACGATTCAGCCTCTAATTCGCACATATCCGCTGTGATTCGACTCTGCCCCATCTAGTTATGTTAAGTTATCGTAACTGAACACAATTCCACGCTACAATGAACAATTTTGCTCGTAATGAACGAATAATGCTCATTTTCGCACGATTCAGCCTCTAATTCGCACATATCCGCTGTAATTCGACTTTGTACTATCTAGTCATATTAAGTTATCGTAACTGAGTACAATTCAACACCACAATGAACAATATTGCTCGTTTTGAACGAATTATGCTCATTTTCGCACGATTCAGCCTCTAATTCGCACATATCCGCTGTAATTCGACTCTGTACTATCTAGTTATGTTAAGTTACCACAACTGAGCACAATTCGACACCACAATGATCAATTTTGCTCGTAATGACCGTATTTTGCTCATTTTCGCACTATTCAGCCTCTAATTCGCACATATCCGCTGTAATTCGACTCTGTACTATCTAGTTATGTTAAGTTATCCTATCTGAGCACAATTCAACACCACAATGAACAATTTTGCTCGTTTTGCACGAATTATGCTTATTTTCGCACGACTCAGCCTCTAATTCGCACATATCCGCTGTGATTCGACTCTGTACCATCTAGTTATGTTAAGTTATCGTAACTGAACACAATTCGACACCACAATGAACAATTTTGCTCTTAATGACCGAATTATCCTCATTTTCGAACGATTCAGCCTCTAATTCGCACATATCCGCTCTAATTCGACTTTGTGCTATCTAGTTATGTTAAGTTATCCTATCTGAGCACAATTCAACACCACAATAAACAATTTTGCTCGTTTTGCACAAATTATGCTCATTTTCGCACGATTCAGCCTCTAATTCGCACATATCCGCTGTGATTCGACTCTGCCCCATATAGTTATGTTAAGTTATCGTAACTGAGCACAATTCGACACAACAATGAACAATTTAGCTCGTAATGAACGAATAATGCTCATTTTCGCACGACTCAGCCTCTAATTCGCACATATCCGCTGTGATTCGACTCTGTACCATCTAGTTATGTTAAGCTACCACAACTGAGCACAATTCGACAACACAATGAACAATTTTGCTCGTAATGACCGTATTTTGCTCATTTTCGCTCGATTCAGCCTCTAATTCGCACATATCCGTTGTGATTCGACTCTGTCCCATCTAGTTATGTTAAGTTATCGTAACTGAGCACAATTCGACACCACAATGAACAATTTTGCTCGTAAGGAACGAATTATGCTCATTTTCGCACGATTCAGCCTCTAATTCGCGCGTATCCGCTGTAATTCGACTCTGTACTATCTAGTTATGTTAAGTTATCCTATCTGAGCACAATTGAACACCACAATGGACAATTTTGCTCGTTTTGCACGAATTATGCTCATTTTCGCACGATTCAGCCTCTAATTCGCACATATCCGCTGTGATTCGACTCTGCCCCATCTAGTTATGTTAAGTTATCGTAACTGAACACAATTCCACGCTACAATGAACAATTTTGCTCGTAATGAACGAATAATGCTCATTTTCGCACGATTCAGCCTCTAATTCGCACATATCCGCTGTAATTCGACTGTGTACTATCTAGTCATATTAAGTTATCGTAACTGAGTACAATTCAACACCACAATGAACAATATTGCTCGTTTTGAACGAATTATGCTCATTTTCGCACGATTCAGCCTCTAATTCGCACATATCCGCTGTAATTCGACTCTGTACTATCTAGTTATGTTAAGTTACCACAACTGAGCACAATTCGACACCACAATGATCAATTTTGCTCGTAATGACCGTATTTTGCTCATTTTCGCACTATTCAGCCTCTAATTCGCACATATCCGCTGTAATTCGACTCTGTACTATCTAGTTATGTTAAGTTATCCTATCTGAGCACAATTCAACACCACAATGAACAATTTTGCTCGTTTTGCACGAATTATGCTTATTTTCGCACGACTCAGCCTCTAATTCGCACATATCCGCTGTGATTCGACTCTGTACCATCTAGTTATGTTAAGTTATCGTAACTGAACACAATTCGACACCACAATGAACAATTTTGCTCTTAATGACCGAATTATCCTCATTTTCGAACGATTCAGCCTCTAATTCGCACATATCCGCTGTAATTCGACTCTGTACTATCTAGTTATGTTAAGTTATCCTATCTGAGCACAATTGAACACCACAATGGACAATTTTGCTCGTTTTGCAAGAATTATGCTCATTTTCGCACGACTCAGCCTCTAATTCGCACATATCTGCTGTGATTCGACTCTGCCCCATCTAGTTATGTTAAGTTATCGAAACTGAGCACAATTCCACACCACAATGAACAATTTTGCTCGTAATGAACGAATTATGCTCATTTTCGCACGATTCAGCCTCTAATTCGCACATATCCGCTGTAATTCAACTCTGTACTATCTAGTTATGTTAAGTTATCCTATCTGAGCACAATTCTACACCAATTTGAACAATTTTGCTCGTTTTGCACGAATTATGCTCATTTTCGCACGATTCAGCCTCTAATTCGCACATATCCGCTGTGATTCGACTCTGCCCCATCTAGTTATGTTAAGTTATCGTAACTGAACACAATTCCACGCTACAATGAACAATTTTGCTCGTAATGAACGAATAATGCTCATTTTCGCACGATTCAGCCTCTAATTCGCACATATCCGCTGTAATTCGACTTTGTACTATCTAGTCATATTAAGTTATCGTAACTGAGTACAATTCAACACCACAATGAACAATATTGCTCGTTTTGAACGAATTATGCTCATTTTCGCACGATTCAGCCTCTAATTCGCACATATCCGCTGTAATTCGACTCTGTACTATCTAGTTATGTTAAGTTACCACAACTGAGCACAATTCGACACCACAATGATCAATTTTGCTCGTAATGACCGTATTTTGCTCATTTTCGCACTATTCAGCCTCTAATTCGCACATATCCGCTGTAATTCGACTCTGTACTATCTAGTTATGTTAAGTTATCCTATCTGAGCACAATTCAACACCACAATGAACAATTTTGCTCGTTTTGCACGAATTATGCTTATTTTCGCACGACTCAGCCTCTAATTCGCACATATCCGCTGTGATTCGACTCTGTACCATCTAGTTATGTTAAGTTATCGTAACTGAACACAATTCGACACCACAATGAACAATTTTGCTCTTAATGACCGAATTATCCTCATTTTCGAACGATTCAGCCTCTAATTCGCACATATCCGCTCTAATTCGACTTTGTGCTATCTAGTTATGTTAAGTTATCCTATCTGAGCACAATTCAACACCACAATAAACAATTTTGCTCGTTTTGCACGAATTATGCTCATTTTCGCACGATTCAGCCTCTAATTCGCACATATCCGCTGTGATTCGACTCTGTACCATCTAGTTATGTTAAGTCATCGTAACTGAGCACAATTCAGCACCGCAATGGACAACTTTGCTCGTTTTGAACGAATTATGCTCATTTTCGCACGATTCCGCCTCTAATTCGCACATATCCGCTGTAATTCGACACTGTACTATCTAGTTATGTTAAGTTATCCTATCTGAGCACAATTCAACACCACAATGAACAATTTTGCTCGTTTTGCACGAATTGTGCTCATTTGCGCACGATTCAGCCTCTAATTCGCACGTATCCGCTGTAATTCGACTCTGTACTATCTAGTTATGTTAAGTTATCCTATCTGAGCACAATTCAACACCACAATGGACAATTTTGCTCGTTTTGCAAGAATTATGCTCATTTTCGCACGACTCAGCCTCTAATTCGCACATATCCGCTGTGATTCGACTCTGCCCCATCTAGTTATGTTAAGTTATCGAAACTGAGCACAATTCCACACCACAATGAACAATTTTGCTCGTAATGAACGAATTATGCTCATTTTCGCACGATTCAGCCTCTAATTCGCACATATCCGCTGTAATTCAACTCTGTACTATCTAGTTATGTTAAGTTATCCTATCTGAGCACAATTCGACACCACAATGAACAATTTTGCGCGTTTTGCACGAATTATGCTCATTTTCGCACGATTCAGCCTCTAATTCGCACATATCCGCTGTAATTCGACTCTGTACTATCTAGTTATGTTAAGTTATCCTATCTGAGCACAATTCAACACCACAATGAACAATTTTGCTCGTTTTGCACGAATTATGCTCATTTTCGCACGATTCAGCCTCTAATTCGCACATATCCGCTGTGATTCGACTCTACCCCATCTAGTTATGTTAAGTTATCGTAACTGAGCACAATTCCACACCACAATGAACAATTTTGCTCGTAATGAACGCATTATAATCATTTTCGCACGATTCAGCCTCTAATTCGCACATATCCGCTGTAATTCGACTCTGTACTATCTAGTTATGTTAAGTTATCCTATCTGAGCACAATTCAACACCACAATGGACAATTTTGCTCGTTTTGCACGAATTATGCTCATTTTCGCACGATTCAGCCTCTAATTCGCACATATCCGCTGTGATTCGACTCTGTCCCATCTAGTTATGTTAAGTTATCGTAACTGTGCACAATTCAACACCACAATGAACAATTTTGTTCGTTTTGAACGAATTATGCTCATTTTCGCACGATTCAGCCTCTAATTCGCATAAATCCGCTGATTCTACTATGAACTATCTATTTATGATAAGTTATCGTAACTGAGTACAATTGAGCACTACAATGAACAATTTTTCTCGTTTTGAACGAATTTTGCACATTTTCGCACGATTCAGCCTCTAATCCGCACATACCCGCTGTGATTCGACTCTGTACTATCTGGTTATGTTAAGTTATCATATCTGAGGACAATTCAAGACCACAATGAACAATTTTGCTCGTTTTGCACGAATTTTGCTCGTTTTGAACGAATTTTTATTCATTTTCGAACGATTCAGCCTCTAATTCGCACATATCCGCTGTGATTCGACTCTGTATCATCTAGTTATGTTAAGCTACCACATCTGAGCACAATTCAACAGCACAATGAACAATTTTGCTCGTTTTGCACGAATTTTGCTCGTTTTGACCGAATTTTGCTCTTTTTCGCACGATTCAGCCTCTAATTCGCACATATTCGCTGTGATTCGACTCTGTACCATCTAGTTATGTTAAGTTACCACAACTGAGCACAATTCGACACCACAATGAACAATTTTGCTCGTAATGAACGTATTTTGCTCATTTTCGCACGATTCAGCCTCTGATTCGCACATATCCGCTGTAATTCGACTCTGTACTATCTAGTCATGTTAAGTTACAACAACTGAGCACAATTCGACACCACAATGAACAACTTTGCTCGTAATGAACGTATTTAGCTGATTTTCGCACGATTCAGCCTCTAATTCGCACATATCCGCTGTGATTCTATTCTGCCCCATCTGGTTATGTTAAGTTATCGTAACTGAGCACAATTCCACACCACAATGAACAATTCTGCTCGTAATGAACGAATTATGCTCATTTTCGCACGATTCAGCCTCTAATTCGCACATATCCGCTGTAATTCGACTCTGCACTATCTAGTTATGTTAAGTTATCCTATCTGAGCACAATTCTACACCACAATGAACAATTTTGCTCGTTTTGCACGAATTATGCTCATTTTCGCACGATTCAGCCTCTAATTCGCACATATCCGGTGTGATTCGACTCTGTAGCATCTAGTTATGTTAAGTTATCGTAACTGAGCACAATTCCACACCACAACGAACAATTTTGCTCGTAATGAACGAATTATGCTCATTTTCGCACGATTCAGCCTCTAATTCGCACATATCCGCTGTAATTCAACTCTGTACTATCTAGTTATGTTAAGTTATCCTACCAGAGCACAATTCGACACCACAATGAACAATTTTGCGCGTTTTGCACGAATTATGCTCATTTGCGCACGATTCAGCCTCTAATTCGCACATAACCGCTGTAATTCGACTCTGTACTATCTAGTTAGGTTAAGTTATCGTAACTGAGCACAATTCCACACCACAATGAACAATTTTACTCGTAATGAACGCATTATAATCATTTTCGCACGATTCAGCCTCTAATTCGCACATATCCGCTGTGATTCGACTCTGTAGCATCTAGTTATGTTAAGTTACCACAACTGAGCACAATTCGACACCACAATGAACAATTTTGCTCGTAATGAACGTATTTTGCTGATTTTCGCACGATTCAGCCTCTAATTCGCACATATCCGCTGTGATTCGACTCTGCCCCATCTAGTTATGTTAAGTTATCGTAACTGAACACAATTCCACACCACAATGAACAATTTTGCTCGTAATGAACGAATAATGCTCATTTTCGCACGATTCAGCCTCTAATTCGCACATATCCGCTGTAATTCGACTGTGTACTATCTAGTCATATTAAGTTATCGTAACTGAGTACAATTCAACACCACAATGAACAATATTGCTCGTTTTGAACGAATTATGCTCATTTTCGCACGATTCAGCCTCTAATTCGCACATATCCGCTGTAATTCGACTCTGTACTATCTAGTTATGTTAAGTTATCCTATCTGAGTACAATTCAACACCACAATGAACAATTTTTCTCGTTTTGCACGAATTTTGATCGTTTTGAACGAATTTTGCTCATTTTCGAACGATTCAGCCTCTAATTCGCACATATCCGCTGTGATTCGTCTCTGTACCATCTAGTTATGTTAAGTTACCACAACTGAGCACAATTCGACACCACAATGAACAATTTTGCTCGTAATGAACGTATTTTGCTCATTTTCGCACGATTCAGCCTCCAATTCGCACATATCCGCTGTGATTCGACTCGGTACCATCCAGTTATGTTAAGTCACCACAACTGAGCACAATTCGACACCACAATGAACAATTTTGCTCGTAATGAACGAATAATGCTCATTTTCGCACGATTCAGCCTCCAATTCGCACATATCCGCTGTGATTCGACTCGGTACCATCCAGTTATGTTAAGTCACCACAACTGAGCACAATTCGACACCACAATGAACAATTTTGCTCGTAATGAACGAATAATGCACATTTTCGCACGATTCAGTCTCTAATTCGCACATATCCGCTGTAATTCGACTCTGCCCCATCTAGTTATGTTAAGTTATCGTAACTGAGCACAATTCCACCCCACAATGAACAATTTTGCTCGTAATGAACGAATTATACTCATTTTCGCACGATTCAGCCTCTAATTCGCACATATCCGCTGTGATTCGACTCTGTAGCATCTAGTTATGTTAAGTTACCACAACTGAGCACAATTCGACACCACAATGAACAATTTTGCTCGTAATGAACGTATTTTGCTGATTTTCGCACGATTCAGCCTCTAATTCGCACATATCCGCTGTGATTCGACTCTGCCCCATCTAGTTATGTTAAGTTATCGTAACTGAACACAATTCCACACCACAATGAACAATTTTGCTCGTAATGAACGTATTTTGCTGATTTTCGCACGATTCAGCCTCTAATTCGCACATATCCGCTGTGATTCGACTCTGTAGCATCTAGTTATGTTAAGTTATCGTAACTGAGCACAATTCCACACCACAATGAACAATTTTGCTCGTAATGAACGAATTATGCTCATTTTCGCACGATTCAGCCTCTAATTCGCACATATCCGCTGTAATTCAACTCTGTACTATCTAGTTATGTTAACTTATCCTATCTGAGCACAATTCGACACCACAATGAACAATTTTGCTCGTAATAAACGTATTTTGCTCATTTTCGCACGATTCAGCCTCTAATTCGCACATATCCGTTGTGATTCGACTCTGTCCCATCTAGTTATGTTAAGCTACCACAAATGAGCACAATTCGACACCACAATGAACAATTTTGCTTGTAATGAACGTATTTTGCTCATTTTCGCACGATTCAGCCTCTAATTCGCACATATCCGTTGTGATTCGACTCTGTCCCATCTAGTTATGTTAAGTTATCGTAACTGAGCACAATTCGACACCACAATGAACAATTTTGCTCGTAAGGAACGAATTATGCTCATTTTCGCACGATTCAGCCTCTAATTCGCACGCATCCGCTGTAATTCGACTCTGTACTATCTAGTTATGTTAATTTACCCTATTTGAGCACAATTCAACACCACAATGAACAATTTTGCTCGTTTTGATCGAATTTTGCTCGTTTTGAACGAATTTTGCTCATTTTCGAACGATTCAGCCTCTGATTCGCACATATCCGCTGTAATTCGACTCTGTACTATCTAGTTATGTGAAGTTATCCTATCTGAGCACAATTCAACACCACAATAAACAATTTTGCTCGTTTTGAACTAATTTTGCTCATATTCGAACGATTCGGCCTCTTATTCGCACATATCCGCTGCAATTCGACTCTGTCCCATCTAGTTATGTTAAGTTATCCTATCTGAGCACAATTCAACACCACAATGAACAATTTTGCTCGTTTTGCACGAATTATGCTCATTTTCGCACGATTCAGCCTCTAATTCGCACATATCCTCTGTGATTCGACTCTGGCCCATCTAGTTATGTTAAGTTATCGTAACTGAGCACAACTCGACACCACAATGAACAATTTTGCACGTAATGATCGTATTTTGCTCATTTTCGCACGATTCAGCCTCTCATTCGCACATATCCGCTGTAATTTGACTCTGTCCCATCTAGTTATGTTAAGTTATCGTAACTGAGCACAATTCAACACCACAATGCACAATTTTGCTCGTTTTGCACGAATTTTGCTCATTTTCGAACGATTCAGCCTCTAATTCGCACATATCCGCTGTGATTCGACTCTGTATCATCTAGTTATGTTAAGCTACCACAACTGAGCACAATTCGACACCACAATGAACAATTTTGCTCGTAATGAACGTATTTTGCTCATTTGCGCACGATTCAGCCTCTAATTCGCACATATCGGCTGTGCTTCGACTCTGTCCCATCTATTTATGTTAAGTTATCGTAACTGTGCACAATTCAACACCACAATGAACAATTTTTCTCGTTTTGAACGAATTTTGCACATTTTCGCACGATTCAGCCTCTAATTCGCACATACCCGCTGTGATTCGACTCTGTACTATCTAGTTATGTTAAGTTATCATATCTGAGCACAATTCAACACCACAATGAACAATTTTGCTCGTTTTGCACGCATTTTGCTCGTTTTGAACGAATTTTTATTCATTTTCGAACGATTCAGCCTCTAATTCGCACACATCCGCTGTGATTCGACTCTGTCCCATCTAGTTATGTTATGTTATCCTATCTGAGCACAATTCAACTCCACAATGAACAATTTTGCTCGTTTTGCACGAATTTTGCTCGTTTTAAACGAATTTTGCTCATTTTCGAACGATTCAGCCTCTAATTCGCACATATCACACAATCACACAATCGCACACACACAGTCACACACACGCAATCACACACACAGAATTGCACACACACAATCGCACACACAATCAGTCACACAATCATACACGTAACCGCACACACAAAATCACACACACACAATCACTCACACAATCACACACAGAATCGCACACACACAATCAGACACACACAATCATACACACATAATCACACACACAGAATCACACACACACAATCACACATTCACGCGCACACAATCGCACAATAACTATTACACACGCACAAACACACAGACACAAAATCACACACACAATCACACACACGCACACAAAATCGCACAATCACAATCACGCACACACAACCACACACGCACAATCAGACGCACATAATCTCCAACACACAATCACCCACACACACAATCACACAAACACAACAACACACGAACAATCACACACACATAATCACCAATACACAGTCACCCACATACAATCACAAACACACAATTACACACACACACAATCGCACACACAATCACTCATACAATCACACACACAATCGCACACACAATCACACACACACAACAACACACGCACACACAAACACACACACAGAGGCATTCACACGCAGGCAATCACACGCACATAATCACCCATATACAATCACACACACCCACACATACGATCACATACACACAATCACACACACGCAATCGAACAATCACAATCACACACGCCCAAAAACGCACACACAATATCACACACACAATCACCCAATCACACACACAAAACCACACACGCACAAACACACCCACAGACAATCACACACACAATCGCACGCACAGTCGCACACACAATCACTCATACAATCACACACAATCACACACACACGATCGCACACTCAGAATCACGCACACGCAATCACACACACACAATCACACACACACGAGATCGCACACTCAGAATCACGCACACGCAATCACACACACACAATCACACACACCCAATCACATATTCACACACACGCAATCGCACAATCACAATCAAACACGCCCAAAAACACACACACAATACCACACACACAATCACACACACACAACCACACACGCACATACACACACACACACAATCACACACACAATCGCACACACACAAGCACACACACAAGCACACACACACACGACGCCACACACAACCCCACACACGCAATCGAACGCACACAGTCACACACACTTGCAATCACGCACACGGAACCACACACACACAATCACACAATCACAATCACACAATCACAATCACACAATCACAATCACACAATCACAATCACACAATCACAATCACACAATCACAATCACACAATCACAATCACACAATCACAATCACACAATCACAATCACACAATCACAATCACACAATCACAATCACACAATCACAATCACACAATCACAATCACACAATCACAATCACACAATCACAATCACACAATCACAATCACACAATCACAATCACACAATCACAATCACACAATCACAATCACACAATCACAATCACACAATCACAATCACACAATCACAATCACACAATCACAATCACACAATCACAATCACACAATCACAATCACACAATCACAATCACACAATCACAATCACACAATCACAATCACACAATCACAATCACACAATCACAATCACACAATCACAATCACACAATCACAATCACACAATCACAATCACACAATCACAATCACACAATCACAATCACACAATCACAATCACACAATCACAATCACACAATCACAATCACACAATCACAATCACACAATCACAATCACACAATCACAATCACACAATCACAATCACACAATCACAATCACACAATCACAATCACACAATCACAATCACACAATCACAATCACACAATCACAATCACACAATCACAATCACACAATCACAATCACACAATCACAATCACACAATCACAATCACACAATCACAATCACACAATCACAATCACAATCACACAAACACAATCACACAATCACAATCACACAATCACAATCACACAATCACAATCACACAATCACAATCACACAATCACAATCACACAATCACAATCACACAATCACAATCACACAATCACAATCACACAATCACAATCACACAATCACAATCACACAATCACAATCACACAATCACAATCACACAATCACAATCACACAATCACAATCACACAATCACAATCACACAATCACAATCACACAATCACAATCACACAATCACAATCACACAATCACAATCACACAATCACAATCACACAATCACAATCACACAATCACAATCACACAATCACAATCACACAATCACAATCACACAATCACACAATCACACAATCACACAATCTCACAATCGCACAATCTCACAATCGCACAATCTCACAATCGCACAATCGCACAATCACACAATCGCACAATTGCACAATCGCACAATCACACAATCACACAATCCCACAATCACACAATCACACAATCACACAATCACACAATCACACAATCACACAATCACAAAATCACACAACCACACAATCACACAACCACACAATCACACAATCACACACTCACACAATCACACAGTCACAATCACACAATCACACACTCACACAATCACACAGTCACAATCACACAATCACAATCACACAATCACAATCACACAATCACAATCACACAACCACAATCACACAATCACACAATCACACAATCACACAATCACACAATCACACAATCAC
>NW_027473764.1:82236-154401 GCF_050947335.1 Megachile rotundata
TGTGACTGTGTGATTGTGACTGTGTGATTGTGACTGTGTGATTGTGACTGTGTGATTGTGACTGTGTGATTGTGACTGTGTGATTGTGACTGTGTGATTGTGTGAGTGTGTGATTGTGTGATTGAGTGATTGTGTGCTTGTGTGATTGTGTGGTTGTGTGATTGTGTGATTGTGTGATTGTGTGATTGTGTGATTGTGTGGTTGTGTGATTGTGTGATTGTGTGATTGTGTGATTGTGCGAGTGTGTGATTGTGTGATTGTGTGATTGTGACTGTGTGATTGTGTGATTGTGTGGTTGTGTGATTTTGTGATTGTGTGATTGTGTGATTGTGACTGTGTGATTGTGTGAGTGTGTGATTGTGTGAGTGTGTGATTGTGTGATTGTGTGATTGTGTGATTGTGTGATTGTGTGTACTGTGTGATTGTGTGATTGTGTGATTATGTGATTGTGTGATTGTGTGATTGTGTGATTGTGTGAGTGTGTGATTGTCTGATTGAGTGATTGTGTGCTTGTGTGATTGTGTGCTTGTGTGATTGTGTGATTGTGTGATTAGGTGATTGTGTGATTGTGTGATTGTGTGATTGTGACTGTGTGATTGTGTGAGTGTGTGATTGTGTGATTGAGTGATTGTGTGCTTGTGTGATTGTGTGGTTGTGTGATTGTGTGATTGTGTGATTGTGTGATTGTGTGATTGTGTGGTTGTGTGATTGTGTGATTGTGTGATTGTGTGATTGTGTGATTGTGTGATTATGTGATTGTGTGATTGTGTGATTGTGTGATTGTGTGATTGTGTGATTGTGTGATTGAGTGATTGTGTGCTTGTGTGATTGTGTGGTTGTGTGATAGTGTGATTGTTTGATTAGGTGATTGTGTGATTGTGTGCTTGTGTGATTGTGACTGTGTGATTGTGTGAGTGTGTGATTGTGTGATTGAGTGATTGTGTGCTTGTGTGATTGTGTGGTTGTGTGATTGTGTGATTGTGTGATTGTGTGATTGTGTGATTGTGTGATTGTGTGATTGTGTGATTGTGTGATTGTGTGATTGTGTGATTGTGTGATTGTGTGATTGTGTGATTGTGTGATTGTGTGATTGTGTGATTGTGTGATTGTGTGATTGTGTGATTGTGTGATTGTGTGATTGTGTGGTTGTGTGATTGTGGTTGTGTGATTCTGACTGTGTGATTGTGATTGTGTGATTGTGATTGTGTGATTGTGATTGTGTGATTGTGATTGTGTGATTGTGATTGTGTGATTGTGACTGTGTGATTGTGTGAGTGTGTGATTGTGTGATTGTGTGATTGTGTGATTGTGTGATTGTGTGATTGTGAGAGTGTGTGATTGTGTGATTGTGTGATTGTGTGATTGTGTGATTGTGTGATTGTGTGATTGTGTGATTGTGACTGTGTGATTGTGTGAGTGTGTGATTGTGTGATTGTGTGATTGTGACTGTGTGATTGTGTGAGTGTGTGATTGTGTGAGTGTGTGATTGTGTGGTTGTGTGATTGTGTGATTGTGTGATTGTGTGATTGTGTGACTGTGTGATTGTGTGATTGTGTGATTGTGCGATGGTGTGATTGTGCGATTGTGTGATTGTGCGATTGTGTAATTGTGATTGTGTGATTGTGATTGTGTGTACTGTGTGATTGTGTGATTGTGATTGTGTGATTGTGATTGTGTGATTGTGATTGTGTGATTGTGATTGTGTGATTGTGATTGTGTGATTGTGATGGTGTGATTGTGATTGTGTGATTGTGATTGTGTGATTGTGATTGTGTGATTGTGATTGTGTGATTGTGATTGTGTGATTGTGATTGTGTGATTGTGATTGTGTGATTGTGATTGTGTGATTGTGATTGTGTGATTGTGATTGTGTGATTGTGATTGTGTGATTGTGATTGTGTGATTGTGATTGTGTGATTGTGATTGTGTGATTGTGATTGTGTGATTGTGATTGTGTGATTGTGATTGTGTGATTGTGATTGTGTGATTGTGATTGTGTGATTGTGATTGTGTGATTGTGATTGTGTGATTGTGATTGTGTGATTGTGATTGTGTGATTGTGATTGTGTGATTGTGATTGTGTGATTGTGATTGTGTGATTGTGATGGTGTGATTGTGATTGTGTGATTGTGATTGTGTGATTGTGATTGTGTGATTGTGATTGTGTGATTGTGATTGTGTGATTGTGATTGTGTGATTGTGATTGTGTGATTGTGATTGTGTGATTGTGATTGTGTGATTGTGATTGTGTGATTGTGATTGTGTGATTGTGATTGTGTGATTGTGATTGTGTGATTGTGATTGTGTGATTGTGATTGTGTGATTGTGATTGTGTGATTGTGATTGTGTGATTGTGATTGTGTGATTGTGATTGTGTGATTGTGATTGTGTGATTGTGATTGTGTGATTGTGATTGTGTGATTGTGATTGTGTGATTGTGATTGTGTGATTGTGATTGTGTGATTGTGATTGTGTGATTGTGATTGTGTGATTGTGATTGTGTGATTGTGATTGTGTGATTGTGATTGTGTGATTGTGATTGTGTGATTGTGATTGTGTGATTGTGATTGTGTGATTGTGATTGTGTGATTGCGATTGTGTGATTGCGATTGTGTGATTGCGATTGTGTGATTGCGATTGTGTGATTGCGATTGTGTGATTGCGATTGTGTGATTGCGATTGTGTGATTGCGATTGTGTGATTGCGATTGTGTGATTGCGATTGTGTGATTGCGATTGTGTGATTGTGATTGTGTGATTGTGATTGTGTGATTGTGATTGTGTGATTCTGAGTGTGCGATCGTGTGTGTGTGATTGTGTGTGATTGTATGAGTGATTGTGTGTGCGACTGTGCGTGCGATTGTGTGTGTGATTGTCTGTGTGTGTGATTGTTCGTGTGTTGTTGTGTTTGTGTGATTGTGTGTGTGGGTGATTGTGTGTTGGAGATTATGTGCGTCTGATTGTGCGCGTGTGGTTGTGTGTGCGTGATTGTGATTGTGCGATTTTGTGTGCGTGTGTGTGATTGTGTGTGTGATTTTGTGTCTGTGTGTTTGTGCGTGTGTAATAGTTATTGTGCGATTGCGTGCGCGTGAATGTGTGATTGTGTGTGTGTGATTCTGTGTGTGTGATTCTGTGTGTATGATTGTGTGTGTCTGATTGTGTGTGTGCGATTCTGTGTGTGATTGTGTGAGTGATTGTGTGTGCGATTGTGTGTGTGCGATAGTGTGTGCGTGATTGTGTGTTGGTGATTATGTGTTTGTGGTTGTGCGTGTGCGTGATTCTGAGTGTGCGATCGTGTGTGTCTGATTGTGTGTGTGTGATTGTATGTGGGTGATTGTGTGTGTGTGATTTTGTGTGTGCGGTTACGTGTATGATTGTGTGACTGATTGTGTGTGCGATTGTGTGTGTGCAATTCTGTGTGTGTGATTGCGTGTGTGTGACTGTGTGTGTGCGATTGTGTGTGTCATTGTGTGGGAGGGTCTGATTGTGATTGTGTGATTGCGTGATTGTGTGCGTGTGATTGTGATTGTGTGAATGTGTGATTGTGTGATATGTGCGAATTAGAGGCTGAATCGTTCGATAATGAGCAAAATTCGTTCAAAACGATCAAAATTCGTGCAAAACGAGCAAAATTGTTCATTGTGGTGTTGAATTGTACTCAGATAGGATAACTTAACATAACTAGATAGTACAGAGTCGAATTACAGCGGATATGTCCGAATTAGAGGCTGAATCGTGCGAAAATGAGCATAATTCGTGCAAAACGCGCAAAATTGTTCATTGTGGTGTGGAATTGTGCTCAGTTACGATAACTTAACATAACTAGATGCTACAGAGTCGAATCACAGCGGATATGTGCGAATTAGAGGCTGAATCGTGCGAAATTCAGCAAAATACGTTCATTACGAGCAAAATTGTTCATTCTGGTGTCGAATTGTGCTCAGTTGTGGTAACTTAACATAACTAGATGCTACAGAGTCGAATCACAGCGGATATGTGCGAATTAGAGGCTGAATCGTGCGAAAATGAGCATAATTCGTGCAAAACGAGCAAAATTGTTCATTGTGGTGTTGAATTGTGCTCAGATAGGATAACTTAACATAACTAGATAGTACAGAGTCGAATTACAGCGGATATGTGCGAATTAGAGGCTGAATCGTGCGAAAATGAGCATAATTCGTGCAAAACGAGCAAAATTGTTCATTGTGGTGTTGAATTGTGCTCAGATAGGATAACTTAACATAACTAGATAGTACAGAGTCGAATTACAGCGGATATGTGCGAATTAGAGGCTGAATCGTGCGAAAATGAGCATAATTCGTTCAAAACGAGCAAAGTTGTTCATTGTGGTGCTGTATTGTGCTCAGTTACGCTGACTTAACATAACTAGATGGTACAGAGTCTAATCACAGCGGATATGTGCGAATTAGAGGCTGAATCGTGCGAAAATGAGCATAATTCGTGCAAAACGAGTAAAATTGTTCATTGTGGTGTTGAATTGTGCTCAGATAGGATAACTTAACATAACTAGACAGTACAGAGTCGAATTACAGCGGATATGTGCGAATTAGAGGCTGAATCGTGCGAAAATGAGCATAATTCGTTCAAAACGAGCAAAGTTGTTCATTGTGGTGCTGAATTGTGCTCAGTTACGATGACTTAACATAACTAGATTGTACAGAGTCGAATTACAGCGGATATGTGCGAATTAGAGGCTGAATCGTTCGAAAATGAGCAAAATTCGTTCAAAACGAGCAAAATTCGTGCAAAACGAGCAAAATTGTTCATTGTGGTGTTGAATTGTGCTCAGATAGGATAACTTAACATAACTAGATTGTACAGAGTCGAATTACAGCGGATATGTGCGAATTAGAGGCTGAATCGTGCGAAAATGAGCATAATTCGTTCATTACGAGCAAAATTGTCCATTGTGGTGTCGAATTGTGCTGAGTTACGATAACTTAACATAACTAGATGGGACAGAGTCGAATCACAACGGATATGTGCGAATTAGAGGCTGAATCTTGCGTAAAATGAGCAAAATACGTTCATTACGAGCGAAATTGTTCATTGTGGTGTCGAATTGTGCTCAGTTGTGGTAACTTAACATAACTAGATGGTACAGAGTCGAATCACAGCAAATATGTGCGAATTAGAGGCTGAATCGTGCGAAAAAGAGCAAAACTCGTTCAAAACGAGCAAAATTCGTGCAAAACGAGCAAAATTGTTCATTGTGGTGTTGAATTGTGCTCAGATAGGATAACTTAACATAACTAGATAGTACAGAGTCGCATTACAGCTGATATGTGCGAATTAGAGGCTGAATCGTGCGAAAATGAGCATAATTCGTTCAAAACGAGCAAAGTTGTTCATTGTGGTCCTGAATTGTGCTCAGTTACGATGACTTAACATAACTAGATGGTACAGAGTCGAATCACAGCGGATATGTGCGAATTAGAGGCTGAATCGTGCGAAAATGAGCATAATTCGTGCAAAACGAGCAAAATTGTTCATTGTGGTGTTGAATTGTGCTCAGATAGGTTAACTTAACATGACTAGATCGTACAGAGTCGAATTACAGCGGCTATGTGCGAATTAGAGGCTGAATCGTGCGAAAATGAGCATAATTCGTGCAACACGAGCAAAATTGTTCATTGTGGTGTTGAATTGTGCTCAGATAGGATAACTTAACATAACTAGATAGTACAGAGTCGAATTACAGCGGATATGTGCGAATTAGAGGCTGAATCGTTCGAAAATGAGCATAATTCTTGCAAAACGAGCAAAATTGTTCACTGTGGGGTTGAATTGTGCTCAGATAGGATAACACAACATAACTAGATAGTACAGAGTCGAATTACAGCGGATATGTGTGAATTAGAGGCTGAATCGTTCGAAAATCAGCAAAATACGTTCATTACGAGCAAAATTGTTCACTGTGGTGTCGAATTGTGCTCAGTTGTGGTAACTTAACATAACTAGATGGTACAGAGTCGAATCACAGCGGATATGTGCGAATTAGAGGCTGAATCGTGCGAAAATGAGCAAAATACGTTCACTACGAGCAAAATTGTTCATTGTGGTGTCGAATTGTGCTCAGTTGTGGTAACTTAACATAACTAGATGGGACAGAGCCGAATCACAGCGGATATGTGCGAATTAGAGGCTGAATCGTGCGAAAATGAGCAAAATACGTTCATTACGAGCAAAATTGTTCATTGTGGTGTCGAATTGTGCTCAGATAGGATAACTTAACATAACTAGATGGGACAGAGTCCAATCACAACGGATATGTGCGAATTGGAGGCTGAATCGTGCGAAAATGAGCAAAATACGGTCATTACGAGCAAAATTGTTCATTGTGGTGTCGAATTGTGCTCAGTTGTGGTAACTTAACATAACTAGATGGTACAGAGTCGAATCACAGCGGATATGTGCGAACTAGAGGCTGAATCGTGCGAAAATAAGCATAATTCGTGCAAAACGAGCAAAATTGTTCATTGTGGTGTTGAATTGTGCTCAGATAGGATAACATAACATAACTAGATAGTACAGAGTCGAATTACAGCGGATATGTACGAATTAGAGGCTGAATCGTGCGAAAATGAGCATAATTCGTGCACAACGGGCAAAGTTGTTCATTGAGGCGCTGAATTGTGCTCAGTTACGATGACTTAACATAACTAGATGGTACAGAGTCGAATTACAGCGGATATGTGCGAATTAGAGGCTGAATCGTGCGAAAATGAGCATAATTCGTTCAAAACGATCAAAATTGTTCATTGTGGTGTTGAATTGTGCTCAGTTACGATAACTTAACATGACTAGATAGTACAGAGTCGAATTACAGCGGATATGTGCGAATTAGAGGCTGAATCGTGCGAAAATAAGCATAATTCGTGCAAAACGAGCAAAATTGTTCATTGTGGTGTTGAATTGTGCTCAGATAGGATAACTTAACATATATAGCTAGTACAGAGTCGAATCACAGCGGATATGTGCGAATTAGAGGCTGAATCGTGCGAAAATGAGCATAATTCGTGCAAAACGAGCAAAATTGTTCATTGTGGTGTTGAATTGTGCTCAGATAGGTTAACTTAACATAACTAGATAGTACAGAGTCGAATTACAGCGGCTATGTGCGAATTAGAGGCTGAATCGTGCGAAAATGAGCATAATTCGTGAAAAACGAGCAAAATTCTACATTGTGGTGTCGAATTGTGCTCAGATAGGATAACTTAACATAACTAGATAGTACAGAGTCGAATTACAGCGGATATCTGCGAATTAGAGGCTGAATCGTTCGAAAATGAGCAAAATTCGTTCAAAACGAGCAAAATTCGTGCAAAACGAGCAAAATTGTTCATTGTGGTGTTGAATTGTGCTCAGATGGGATAAGTTAACATAACTAGATGGTACAGAGTCGAATTGCAGCGGATATGTGCGAATTAGAGGCGGAATCGTGCGAAAATGAGCCTAATTCGTGCAAAACGAGCAAAATTGTTCATTGTGGTGTTGAATTGTGCTCAGATAGGATAAGTTAACATAACTAGATAGTACAGAGTCGAATTGCAGCGGATATGTGCGAATTAGAGGCGGAATCGTGCGAAAATGAGCATAATTCGTGGGAAACGAGCAAAATTGTTCATTGTGGTGTTGAATTGTGCTCAGATAGGATAACTTAACATAACTAGATAGTACAGAGTCGCATTACAGCGGACATGTGCGAATTAGAGGCTGAATCGTGCGAAAATGAGCATTATTCGTTCATTACGAGAAAAATTGTTCATTGTTGTGTCGAATTGTGCTCAGTTACGATAACCTAACATAACTAGATGGGACAGAGTCGAATCGCAGCGGATATGTGCGATTTAAAGGCTGAATCGTGCGAACATCAGCAAAATACGTTCATTACGAGCAAAATTGTTAATTGTGGTGTTGAATTGTGCTCAGATAGGATAACATAACATAACTAGATAGTACAGAGTCGAATTACGGCGGATATGTACGAATTAGAGGCTGAATCGTGCGAAAATGAGCATAATTCGTGCACAACGGCAAAGTTGTTCATTGAGGTGCTGAATTGTGCTCAGTTACGATGACTTAACATAACTAGATGGTACAGAGTCGAATTACAGCGGATATGTGGGAATTAGAGGCTGAATCGTGCGAAAATAAGCATAATTCGTGCAAAACGAGCAAAATTGTTCATTGTGGTGTTGAATTGTGCTCAGATAGGATAACTTAACATATATAGCTAGTACAGAGTCGAATCACAGCGGATATGTGCGAATTAGAGGCTGAATCGTGCGAAAATGAGCATAATTCGTGCAAAACGAGCAAAATTGTTCATTGTGGTGTTGAATTGTGCTCAGATAGGTTAACTTAACATAACTAGATAGTACAGAGTCGAATTACAGCGGCTATGTGCGAATTAGAGGCTGAATCGTGCGAAAATGAGCATAATTCGTGAAAAACGAGCAAAATTCTACATTGTGGTGTCGAATTGTGCTCAGATGGGATAACTTAACATAACTAGATAGTACAGAGTCGAATTACAGCGGATATCTGCGAATTAGAGGCTGAATCGTTCGAAAATGAGCAAAATTCGTTCAAAACGAGCAAAATTCGTGCAAAACGAGCAAAATTCGTGCAAAACGAGCAAAATTGTTCATTGTGGTGTTGAATTGTGCTCAGATGGGATAAGTTAACATAACTAGATGGTACAGAGTCGAATTGCAGCGGATATGTGCGAATTAGAGGCGGAATCGTGCGAAAATGAGCCTAATTCGTGCAAAACGAGCAAAATTGTTCATTGTGGTGTTGAATTGTGCTCAGATAGGATAAGTTAACATAACTAGATAGTACAGAGTCGAATTGCAGCGGATATGTGCGAATTAGAGGCGGAATCGTGCGAAAATGAGCATAATTCGTGGGAAACGAGCAAAATTGTTCATTGTGGTGTTGAATTGTGCTCAGATAGGATAACTTAACATAACTAGATAGTACAGAGTCGCATTACAGCGGACATGTGCGAATTAGAGGCTGAATCGTGCGAAAATGAGCATTATTCGTTCATTACGAGAAAAAATTGTTCATTGTTGTGTCGAATTGTGCTCAGTTACGATAACCTAACATAACTAGATGGGACAGAGTCGAATCGCAGCGGATATGTGCGATTTAAAGGCTGAATCGTGCGAACATCAGCAAAATACGTTCATTACGAGCAAAATTGTTAATTGTGGTGTTGAATTGTGCTCAGATAGGATAACCTAACATAACTAGATAGTACAGAGTCGAATTACAGCGGATATCTGCGAATTAGAGGCTGAATCGTTCGAAAATGAGCAAAATTCGTTCAAAACGAGCAAAATTCGTGCAAAACGAGCAAAATTGTTCATTGTGGTGTTGAATTGTGCTCAGATAGGATAAGTTAACATAACTAGATAGTACAGAGTCGAATTGCAGCGGATATGTGCGAATTAGAGGCGGAATCGTGCGAAAATGTGCATAATTCGTGCAAAACGAGCAAAATTGTTCATTGTGGTGTTGAATTGTGCTCAGATAGGTTAACTTAACATGACTAGATCGTACAGAGTCGAATTACAGCGGCTATGTGCGAATTAGAGGCTGAATCGTGCGAAAATGAGCATAATTCGTGCAACACGAGCAAAATTGTTCATTGTGGTGTTGAATTGTGCTCAGATAGGATAACTTAACATAACTAGATAGTACAGAGTCGAATTACAGCGGATATGTGCGAATTAGAGGCTGAATCGTTCGAAAATGAGCATATTTCTTGCAAAACGAGCAAAATTGTTCACTGTGGGGTTGAATTGTGCTCAGATTGGATAACACAACATAACTAGATAGTACAGAGTCGAATTACAGCGGATATGTGTGAATTAGAGGCTGAATCGTTCGAAAATGAGCATTATTCGTGCAAAACGAGCAAAATTGCTCATTGTGGTGTTGAATTGTGCTCAGATAGGATAACTTAACATAACTAGATAGTACAGAGTCGAATTACAGCGGATATGTGCGAATTAGAGGCTGAATCGTGCGAAAATCAGCAAAATACGTTCATTACGAGCAAAATTGTTCATTGTGGTGTCGAATTGTGCTCAGTTGTGGTAACTTAACATAACTAGATGGTACAGAGTCGAATCACAGCGGATATGTGCGAATTAGAGGCTGAATCGTGCGAAAATGAGCAAAATACGTTCACTACGAGCAAAATTGTTCATTGTGGTGTCGAATTGTGCTCAGTTGTGGTAACTTAACATGACTAGATAGTACAGAGTCGAATTACAGCGGATATGTGCGAATTAGAGGCTGAATCGTGCGAAAATGAGCATAATTCGTGCAAAACGAGCAAAATTGTTCATTGTGGTGTTGAATTGTGCTCAGATAGGATAACTTAACATAACTAGATAGTACAGAGTCGAATTACAGCGGATATGTGCGAATTAGAGGCTGAATCGTTTGAAAATGAGCAAAATTCGTTCAAAACGAGCAAAATTCGTGCAAAACGAGCAAAATTGCTCATTGTGGTGTTGAATTGTGCTCAGATAGGATAACTTAACATAACTAGATAGTACAGAGTCGAATTACAGCGGATATGTGTGAATTAGAGTCTGAATCGTGCGAAAATGAGCATAATTCTTGCAAACCGAGCAAAATTCGTGCAAAACGAGCAAAATTGTTCATTGTGGTATTGAATTGTGCTCAGTTACGATAACTTAACATGACTAGATAGTACAGAGTCGAATTACAGCGGATATGTGCGAATTAGAGGCTGAATCGTGCAAAAATGAGCATAATTCGTTCAAAACGAGCAAAATTGTTCATTGTGGTGTTGAATTGTGCTCAGATAGGATAACTTAACATAACTAGATAGTACAGAGTCGAATTACAGCGGATATGTGCGAATTAGAGGCTGAATCGTGCGAAAATGAGCATAATTCGTTCAAAACCAGCAAAATTGTTCATTGTGGTGTTGAATTGTGCTCATTTACGATAACTTAACATGACTAGATAGTACAGAGTCGAATTACAGCGGATATGTGCGAATTAGAGGCTGAATCGTGCGAAAATGAGCATAATTCGTTCAAAACGAGCAAAATTGTTCATTGTGGTGTTGAATTGTGCTCAGATAGGATAACGTAACATAACTAGATAGTACAGAGTCGACTTACAGCGGATATGTGCGAATTAGAGGCTGAATCGTGCGAAAATGAGCATAATTCGTTCAAAACGATCAAAATTGTTCATTGTGGTGTTGAATTGTGCTCAGTTACGATAACTTAACATGACTAGATAGTACAGAGTCGAATTACAGCGGATATGTGCGAATTAGAGGCTGAATCGTGCGAAAATGAGCATAATTCGTGGGAAACGAGCAAAATTGTTCATTGTGGTGTTGAATTGTGCTCAGATAGGATAACTTAACATAACTAGATAGTACAGAGTCGCATTACAGCGGACATGTGCGAATTAGAGGCTGAATCGTGCGAAAATGAGCATTATTCGTTCATTACGAGCAAAATTGTTCATTGTGGTGTCGAATTGTGCTCAGTTACGATAACCTAACATAACTAGATGGGACAGAGTCGAATCGCAGCGGATATGTGCGAATTAAAGACTGAATCGTGCGAACATCAGCAAAATACGTTCATTACGAGCAAAATTGTTAATTGTGGTGTTGAATTGTGCTCAGATAGGATAACCTAACATAACTAGATAGTACAGAGTCGAATTACAGCGGATATCTGCGAATTAGAGGCTGAATCGTTCGAAAATGTGCAAAATTCGTTCAAAACGAGCAAAATTCGTGCAAAACGAGCAAAATTGTTCATTGTGGTGTTGAATTGTGCTCAGTTACGATAACTAAACATGACTAGATAGTACAGAGTCGAATTACAGCGGATATGTGCGAATTAGAGGCTGAATCGTGCGAAAATGAGCATAAGTCGTGCAAAACGAGCAAAATTGTTCATTGTGATGTTGAATTGTGCTCAGATAGGATAACTTAACATAACTAGATAGTACAGAGTCGAATTACAGCGGATATGTGCGAATTAGAGGCTGAATCGTTCGAAAATGAGCAAAATTCGTTCAAAACGAGCAAAATTCGTGCAAAACGAGCAAAATTGTTCAGTGTGGTGTTGAATTGTGCTCAGATAGGATAACTTAACATAACTAGATAGTACAGAGTCGAATTACAGCGGATATGTGCGAATTAGAGGCTGAATCGTTCGAAAATGAGCAAAATTCGTTCAAAACGAGCAAAATTCGTGCAAAACGAGCAAAATGGTTCAGTGTGGTGTTGAATTGTGCTCAGATAGGATAACTTAACATAACTAGATAGTACAGAGTCGAATTACAGCGGATATGTGCGAATTAGAGGGTGAATCGTTCGAAAATGAGCAAAATTCGTTCAAAACGAGCAAAATTGTTCATTGTGGTGTTGAATTGTGCTCAGATAGGATAACTTAACATAACTAGGTAGTACAGAGTCGAATTACAGCGGATATGTGCGAATTAGAGGCTGAATCGTGCGAAAATGAGCATAATTCGTTCAAAACCAGCAAAATTGTTCATTGTGGTGTTGAATTGTGCTCAGTTACGATAACTTAACATGACTAGATAGTACAGAGTCGAATTACAGCGGATATGTGCGAATTAGAGGCTGTATCATGCGAAAATGAGCATAAGTCGTGCAAAACGAGCAAAATTGTTCATTGTGATGTTGAATTGTGCTCAGATAGGATAACTTAACATAACTAGGTAGTACAGAGTCGAATTACAGCGGATATGTGCGAATTAGAGGCTGAATCGTTCGAAAATGCGGAAAATTCGTTCAAAACGAGCAAAATTCGTGCAAAACGAGCAAAATTGTTCAGTGTGGTGTTGAATTGTGCTCAGATAGGATAACTTAACATAACTAGATAGTACAGAGTCGAATCACAGCGGATATGTGCGAATTAGAGGCGGAATCGTGCGAAACTGAGCAAAATACGTTCATTTCGAGCAAAATTGTTCATTGTGGTGTTGAATTGTGCTCAGATAGGATAACTTAACATAACTAGGTAGTACAGAGTCGAATTACAGCGGATATGTGCGAATTAGAGGCTGAATCGTGCGAAAATGAGCATAATTCGTTCAAAACCAACAAAATTGTTCATTGTGGTGTTGAATTGTGCTCAGTTACGATAACCTAACATGACTAGATAGTACAGAGTCGAATTACAGCGGATATGCGCGAATTAGAGGCTGAATCGTGCGAAAATGAGCATAATTCGTGCAAAACGAGCAAAATTGTTCGTTGTGGTGTTGAATTGTGCTCAGATAGGATAACTAAACATAACTAGATAGTACAGAGTCGCATTACAGCGGACATGTGCGAATTAGAGGCTGAATCGTGCGAAAATGAGCATTATTCGTTCATTACGAGCAAAATTGTTCATTGTGGTGTCGAATTGTGCTCAGTTAGGATAACCTAACATAACTAGATGGGACAGAGTCGAATCGCAGCGGATATGTGCGAATTAAAGACTGAATCGTGCGAACATCAGCAAAATACGTTCATTACGAGCAAAATTGTTAATTGTGGTGTTGAATTGTGCTCAGATAGGATAACCTAACATAACTAGATAGTACAGAGTCGAATTACAGCGGATATCTGCGAATTAGAGGCTGAATCGTTCGAAAATGTGCAAAATTCGTTCAAAACGAGCAAAATTCGTGCAAAACGAGCAAAATTGTTCATTGTGGTGTTGAATTGTGCTCAGTTACGATAACTAAACATGACTAGATAGTACAGAGTCGAATTACAGCGGATATGTGCGAATTAGAGGCTGAATCGTGCGAAAATGAGCATAAGTCGTGCAAAACGAGCAAAATTGTTCATTGTGATGTTGAATTGTGCTCAGATAGGATAACTTAACATAACTAGATAGTACAGAGTCGAATTACAGCGGATATGTGCGAATTAGAGGCTGAATCGTTCGAAAATGAGCAAAATTCGTTCAAAACGAGCAAAATTCGTGCAAAACGAGCAAAATTGTTCAGTGTGGTGTTGAATTGTGCTCAGATAGGATAACTTAACATAACTAGATAGTACAGAGTCGAATTACAGCGGATATGTGCGAATTAGAGGGTGAATCGTTCGAAAATGAGCAAAATTCGTTCAAAACGAGCAAAATTGTTCATTGTGGTGTTGAATTGTGCTCAGATAGGATAACTTAACATAACTAGGGAGTACAGAGTCGAATTACAGCGGATATGTGCGAATTAGAGGCTGAATCGTGCGAAAATGAGCATAATTCGTTCAAAACCAGCAAAATTGTTCATTGTGGTGTTGAATTGTGCTCAGTTACGATAACTTAACATGACTAGATAGTACAGAGTCGAATTACAGCGGATATGTGCGAATTAGAGGCTGTATCATGCGAAAATGAGCATAAGTCGTGCAAAACGAGCAAAATTGTTCATTGTGATGTTGAATTGTGCTCAGATAGGATAACTTAACATAACTAGATAGTACAGAGTCGAATTACAGCGGATATGTGCGAATTAGAGGCTGAATCGTTCGAAAATGCGGAAAATTCGTTCAAAACGAGCAAAATTCGTGCAAAACGAGCAAAATTGTTCAGTGTGGTGTTGAATTGTGCTCAGATAGGATAACTTAACATAACTAGATAGTACAGAGTCGAATCACAGCGGATATGTGCGAATTAGAGGCGGAATCGTGCGAAACTGAGCAAAATACGTTCATTTCGAGCAAAATTGTTCATTGTGGTGTTGAATTGTGCTCAGATAGGATAACTTAACATAACTAGGTAGTACAGAGTCGAATTACAGCGGATATGTGCGAATTAGAGGCTGAATCGTGCGAAAATGAGCATAATTCGTTCAAAACGAGCAAAATTGTTCATTGTGGTGTTGAATTGTGCTCAGTTACGATAACTTAACATGACTAGATAGTACAGAGTCGAATTACAGCGGATATGTGCGAATTAGAGGCTGAATCGTGCGAAAATGAGCATAATTCGTTCAAAACGAGCAAAATTGTTCATTGTGGTGTTGAATTGTGCTCAGTTACGATAACTTAACATGACTAGATAGTACAGAGTCGAATTACAGCGGATATGTGCGAATTAGAGGCTGAATCGTGCGAAAATGAGCATAATTCGTGCAAAACGAGCAAAATTGTTCGTTGTGGTGTTGAATTGTGCTCAGATAGGATAACTTAACATAACTAGATAGTACAGAGTCGAATTACAGCGGATATGTGCGAATTAGAGGCTGAATCGTTCGAAAATGCGGAAAATTCGTTCAAAACGAGCAAAATTCGTGCAAAACGAGCAAAATTGTTCAGTGTGGTGTTGAATTGTGCTCAGATAGGATAACTTAACATAACTAGATAGTACAGAGTCGAATCACAGCGGATATGTGCGAATTAGAGGCGGAATCGTGCGAAACTGAGCAAAA
Organism: Megachile rotundata; assembly: GCF_050947335.1. NCBI lineage: Eukaryota > Metazoa > Arthropoda > Insecta > Hymenoptera > Megachilidae > Megachile > Megachile rotundata. Next base: position 97,731 of record NW_027473764.1, read on the forward strand.
TACGTTCATTTCGAGCAAAATTGTTCATTGTGGTGTTGAATTGTGCTCAGATAGGATAACTTAACATAACTAGGTAGTACAGAGTCGAATTACAGCGGATATGTGCGAATTAGAGGCTGAATCGTGCGAAAATGAGCATAATTCGTTCAAAACGAGCAAAATTGTTCATTGTGGTGTTGAATTGTGCTCAGTTACGATAACTTAACATGACTAGATAGTACAGAGTCGAATTACAGCGGATATGTGCGAATTAGAGGCTGAACCGTGCGAAAATGAGCATAATTCGTTCAAAACGATCAAAATTGTTCATTGTGGTGTTGAATTGTGCTCAGTTACGATAACTTAACATGACTAGATAGTACAGAGTCGAATTACAGCGGATATGTGCGAATTAGAGGCTGAATCGTGCGAAAATGAGCATAATTCGTTCAAAACCAGCAAAATTGTTCATTATGGTGTTGAATTGTGCTCAGTTACGATAACTTAACATGACTAGATAGTACAGAGTCGAATTACAGCGGATATGTGCGAATTAGAGGCTGAATCGTGCGAAAATGAGCATAATTCGTTCAAAACGGGCAAAATTGTTCGTTGTGGTGTTGAATTGTGCTCAGATAGGATAACTTAACATAACTAGATAGTACAGAGTCGAATTACAGCGGATATGTGCGAATTAGAGGCTGAATCGTGCGAAAATGAGCATAATTCGTTCAAAACGAGCAAAATTGTTCATTGTGGTGTTGAATTGTGCTCAGATAGGATAACTTAACATAACTAGATAGTACAGAGTCGAATCACAGCGGATATGTGCGAATTAGAGGCTGAATCGTTCGAAAATGAGCAAAATTCGTTCAAAACGAGCAAAATTCGTGCAAAACGAGCAAAATTGTTCATTGTGGTGTTGAATTGTGCTCAGATAGGATAACTTAACATAACTAGATAGTACAGAGACGAATTGCAGCGGATATGTGCGAATTAGAGGCTGAATCGTGCGAAAATGAGCATAATTCGTTCAAAACCAGCAAAATTGTTCATTGTGGTGTTGAATTGTGCTCAGTTACGATAACTTAACATGACTAGATAGTACAGAGTCGAATGACAGCGGATATGTGCGAATTAGAGGCGGAATCGTGCGAAACTGAGCAAAATACGTTCATTTCGAGCAAAATTGTTCATTGTGGTGTTGAATTGTGCTCAGATAGGATAACTTAACATAACTAGGTAGTACAGAGTCGAATTACAGCGGATATGTGCGAATTAGAGGCTGAATCGTGCGAAAATGAGCATAATTCGTTCAAAACCAGCAAAATTGTTCATTGTGGTGTTGAATTGTGCTCAGTTACGATAACCTAACATAACTAGATAGTACAGAGTCGAATTGCAGCGGATATGTGCGAATTAGAGGCTGAATCGTGCGAAAATGAGCATAATTCGTTCAAAACCAGCAAAATTGTTCATTGTGGTGTTGAATTGTGCTCAGTTACGATAACTTAACATGACTAGATAGTACAGAGTCGAATTATAGCGGATATGTGCGAATTAGAGGCTGAATCGTGCGAAAATGAGCATAAGTCGTGCAAAACGAGCAAAATTGTTCATTGTGATGTTGAATTGTGCTCAGATAGGATAACTTAACATAACTAGATAGTACAGAGTCGAATTACAGCGGATATGTGCGAATTAGAGGCTGAATCGTTCGAAAATGAGCGAAATTCGTTCAAAACGAGCAAAATTGTTCATTGTGGTGTTGAATTGTGCTCAGTTACGATAACCTAATATGACTAGATAGTACAGAGTCGAATTACAACGGATATGTGCGAATTAGAGACTGAATCGTGCGAAAATGAGCATAATTCGTTCAAAACGAGCAATATTGTTCATTGTGGTATTGAATTGTACTCAGTTACGATAACTTAATATGAATAGATGGTACAGAGTCGAATTACAGCGGATATGTGCGAATTAGAGGCTGAATCGTTCGAAAATGAGCAAAATTCGTTCAAAACGAGCAAAATTGTTCATTGTGGTGTTGAATTGTGCTCAGTTACGATAACTTAATATGACTAGATAGTACAGAGTCGAATTACAGCGGATATGTGCGAATTAGAGGCTGAATCGTTCGAAAATGAGCAAAATTCGTTCAAAACGAGCAAAATTGTTCATTGTGGTGTTGAATTGTGCTCAGTTACGATAACTTAATATGACTAGATAGTACAGAGTCGAATTACAGCGGATATGTGCGAATTAGAGACTGAATCGTGCGAAAATGAGCATAATTCGTTCAAAACGAGCAATATTGTTCATTGTGGTGTTGAATTGTACTCAGTTACGATAACTTAATATGAATAGATAGTACAGAGTCGAATTACAGCGGATATGTGCGAATTAGAGGCTGAATCGTGCGAAGATGAGCATAATTCGTTCATTACGAGCAAAATTGTTCATTGTGGTGTGGAATTGTGCTCAGTTACGATAACTTAACATAACTAGATGCTACAGAGTCGAATCACAGCGGATACGTGCGAATTAGAGGCTGAATCGTGCGAAAATGAGCATAATTCGTGCATAACGAGCAAAATTGTTCATTGTGGTGTTGAATTGTGCTCAGATAGGATAACTTAACATAACTAGATAGTACAGAGTCGAATTACAGCGGATATGTGCGAATTAGAGGCTGAATCGTGCGAAAATGAGCATAATTCGTTCAAAACGAGCAAAGTTGTTCATTGTGGTGCTGAATTGTGCTCAGTTACGATGACTTAACATAATTAGATGGGACAGAGTCGAATCACAACGGATATGTGCGAATTAGAGGCTGAATCTTGCGTAAAATGAGCAAAATACGTTCATTACGAGCAAAATTGTTCATTGTGGTGTCGAATTGTGCTCAGATAGTATAACTTAACATAACTAGGTAGTACAGAGTCGAATTACAGCGGATATGTGGGAATTAGAGGCTGAATCGTGCGAAAATGAGCATAATTCGTGCAAAACGAGCAAAATTGTTCATTGTGGTGTGGAATTGTGCTCAGTTACGATAACTTAACATAACTAGATGGGGCAGAATAGAATCACAGCGGATATGTGCGAATTAGAGGCTGAATCGTGCGAAAATCAGCAAAATACGTTCATTACGAGCAAAATTGTACATTGTGGTGTCGAATTGTGCTCAGATAGGATAACCTAACATAACTAGATAGTACAGAGTCGAATTACAGCGGATATCTGCGAATTAGAGGCTGAATCGTTCGAAAATGTGCAAAATTCGTTCAAAACGAGCAAAATTCGTGCAAAACGAGCAAAATTGTTCATTGTGGTGTTGAATTGTGCTCAGTTACGATAACTTAACATGACTGGATAGTACAGAGCCGAATTACAGCGGATATGTGCGAATTGGAGGCTGAATCGTGCGAAAATGAGCAAAATTCGTTCAAAACGAGCAAAATTCGTGCAAAACGAGCAAAATTGTTCAGTGTGGTGTTGAATTGTGCTCAGATAGGATAACTTAACATAACTAGATAGTACAGAGTCGAATTACAGCGGATATCTGCGAATTAGAGGCTGAATCGTTCGAAAATGTGCAAAATTCGTTCAAAACGAGCAAAATTCGTGCAAAACGAGCAAAATTGTTCATTGTGGTGTTGAATTGTGCTCAGTTACGATAACTAAACATGACTAGATAGTACAGAGTCGAATTACAGCGGATATGTGCGAATTAGAGGCTGAATCGTGCGAAAATGAGCATAAGTCGTGCAAAACGAGCAAAATTGTTCATTGTGATGTTGAATTGTGCTCAGATAGGATAACTTAACATAACTAGATAGTACAGAGTCGAATTACAGCGGATATGTGCGAATTAGAGGCTGAATCGTTCGAAAATGAGCAAAATTCGTTCAAAACGAGCAAAATTCGTGCAAAACGAGCAAAATTGTTCAGTGTGGTGTTGAATTGTGCTCAGATAGGATAACTTAACATAACTAGATAGTACAGAGTCGAATTACAGCGGATATGTGCGAATTAGAGGCTGAATCGTTCGAAAATGAGCAAAATTCGTTCAAAACGAGCAAAATTCGTGCAAAACGAGCAAAATGGTTCAGTGTGGTGTTGAATTGTGCTCAGATAGGATAACTTAACATAACTAGATAGTACAGAGTCGAATTACAGCGGATATGTGCGAATTAGAGGGTGAATCGTTCGAAAATGAGCAAAATTCGTTCAAAACGAGCAAAATTGTTCATTGTGGTGTTGAATTGTGCTCAGTTACGATAACTTAACATGACTAGATAGTACAGAGTCGAATTACAGCGGATATGTGCGAATTAGAGGCTGTATCATGCGAAAATGAGCATAAATCGTGCAAAACGAGCAAAATTGTTCATTGTGATGTTGAATTGTGCTCAGATAGGATAACTTAACATAACTAGATAGTACAGAGTCGAATTACAGCGGATATGTGCGAATTAGAGGCTGAATCGTTCGAAAATGCGGAAAATTCGTTCAAAACGAGCAAAATTCGTGCAAAACGAGCAAAATTGTTCAGTGTGGTGTTGAATTGTGCTCAGATAGGATAACTTAACATAACTAGATAGTACAGAGTCGAATCACAGCGGATATGTGCGAATTAGAGGCGGAATCGTGCGAAACTGAGCAAAATACGTTCATTTCGAGCAAAATTGTTCATTGTGGTGTTGAATTGTGCTCAGATAGGATAACTTAACATAACTAGGTAGTACAGAGTCGAATTACAGCGGATATGTGCGAATTAGAGGCTGAATCGTGCGAAAATGAGCATAATTCGTTCAAAACGAGCAAAATTGTTCATTGTGGTGTTGAATTGTGCTCAGTTACGATAACTTAACATGACTAGATAGTACAGAGTCGAATTACAGCGGATATGTGCGAATTAGAGGCTGAATCGTGCGAAAATGAGCATAATTCGTTCAAAACGAGCAAAATTGTTCATTGTGGTGTTGAATTGTGCTCAGTTACGATAACTTAACATGACTAGATAGTACAGAGTCGAATTACAGCGGATATGTGCGAATTAGAGGCTGAATCGTGCGAAAATGAGCATAATTCGTGCAAAACGAGCAAAATTGTTCGTTGTGGTGTTGAATTGTGCTCAGATAGGATAACTTAACATAACTAGATAGTACAGAGTCGAATTACAGCGGATATGTGCGAATTAGAGGCTGAATCGTTCGAAAATGAGCAAAATTCGTTCAAAACGAGCAAAATTCGTGCAAAACGAGCAAAATTGTTCAGTGTGGTGTTGAATTGTGCTCAGATAGGATAACTTAACATAACTAGATAGTACAGAGTCGAATCACAGCGGATATGTGCGAATTAGAGGCGGAATCGTGCGAAACTGAGCAAAATACGTTCATTTCGAGCAAAATTGTTCATTGTGGTGTTGAATTGTGCTCAGATAGGATAACTTAACATAACTAGGTAGTACAGAGTCGAATTACAGCGGATATGTGCGAATTAGAGGCTGAATCGTGCGAAAATGAGCATAATTCGTTCAAAACGAGCAAAATTGTTCATTGTGGTGTTGAATTGTGCTCAGTTACGATAACTTAACATGACTAGATAGTACAGAGTCGAATTACAGCGGATATGTGCGAATTAGAGGCTGAACCGTGCGAAAATGAGCATAATTCGTTCAAAACGATCAAAATTGTTCATTGTGGTGTTGAATTGTGCTCAGTTACGATAACTTAACATGACTAGATAGTACAGAGTCGAATTACAGCGGATATGTGCGAATTAGAGGCTGAATCGTGCGAAAATGAGCATAATTCGTTCAAAACCAGCAAAATTGTTCATTGTGGTGTTGAATTGTGCTCAGTTACGATAACTTAACATGACTAGATAGTACAGAGTCGAATTACAGCGGATATGTGCGAATTAGAGGCTGAATCGTGCGAAAATGAGCATAATTCGTTCAAAACGGGCAAAATTGTTCGTTGTGGTGTTGAATTGTGCTCAGATAGGATAACTTAACATAACTAGATAGTACAGAGTCGAATTACAGCGGATATGTGCGAATTAGAGGCTGAATCGTGCGAAAATGAGCATAATTCGTTCAAAACGAGCAAAATTGTTCATTGTGGTGTTGAATTGTGCTCAGATAGGATAACTTAACATAACTAGATAGTACAGAGTCGAATCACAGCGGATATGTGCGAATTAGAGGCTGAATCGTTCGAAAATGAGCAAAATTCGTTCAAAACGAGCAAAATTCGTGCAAAACGAGCAAAATTGTTCATTGTGGTGTTGAATTGTGCTCAGATAGGATAACTTAACATAACTAGATAGTACAGAGACGAATTGCAGCGGATATGTGCGAATTAGAGGCTGAATCGTGCGAAAATGAGCATAATTCGTTCAAAACCAGCAAAATTGTTCATTGTGGTGTTGAATTGTGGTCAGTTACGATAACTTAACATGACTAGATAGTACAGAGTCGAATGACAGCGGATATGTGCGAATTAGAGGCGGAATCGGGCGAAACTGAGCAAAATACGTTCATTTCGAGCAAAATTGTTCATTGTGGTGTTGAATTGTGCTCAGATAGGATAACTTAACATAACTAGGTAGTACAGAGTCGAATTACAGCGGATATGTGCGAATTAGAGGCTGAATCGTGCGAAAATGAGCATAATTCGTTCAAAACCAACAAAATTGTTCATTGTGGTGTTGAATTGTGCTCAGTTACGATAACCTAACATGACTAGATAGTACAGAGTCGAATTACAGCGGATATGCGCGAATTAGAGGCTGAATCGTGCGAAAATGAGCATAATTCGTGCAAAACGAGCAAAATTGTTCGTTGTGGTGTTGAATTGTGCTCAGATAGGATAACTAAACATAACTAGATAGTACAGAGTCGCATTACAGCGGACATGTGCGAATTAGAGGCTGAATCGTGCGAAAATGAGCATTATTCGTTCATTACGAGCAAAATTGTTCATTGTGGTGTCGAATTGTGCTCAGTTAGGATAACCTAACATAACTAGATGGGACAGAGTCGAATCGCAGCGGATATGTGCGAATTAAAGACTGAATCGTGCGAACATCAGCAAAATACGTTCATTACGAGCAAAATTGTTAATTGTGGTGTTGAATTGTGCTCAGATAGGATAACCTAACATAACTAGATAGTACAGAGTCGAATTACAGCGGATATCTGCGAATTAGAGGCTGAATCGTTCGAAAATGTGCAAAATTCGTTCAAAACGAGCAAAATTCGTGCAAAACGAGCAAAATTGTTCATTGTGGTGTTGAATTGGGCTCAGTTACGATAACTAAACATGACTAGATAGTACAGAGTCGAATTACAGCGGATATGTGCGAATTAGAGGCTGAATCGTGCGAAAATGAGCATAAGTCGTGCAAAACGAGCAAAATTGTTCATTGTGATGTTGAATTGTGCTCAGATAGGATAACTTAACATAACTAGATAGTACAGAGTCGAATTACAGCGGATATGTGCGAATTAGAGGCTGAATCGTTCGAAAATGAGCAAAATTCGTTCAAAACGAGCAAAATTCGTGCAAAACGAGCAAAATTGTTCAGTGTGGTGTTGAATTGTGCTCAGATAGGATAACTTAACATAACTAGATAGTACAGAGTCGAATTACAGCGGATATGTGCGAATTAGAGGGTGAATCGTTCGAAAATGAGCAAAATTCGTTCAAAACGAGCAAAATTGTTCATTGTGGTGTTGAATTGTGCTCAGATAGGATAACTTAACATAACTAGGTAGTACAGAGTCGAATTACAGCGGATATGTGCGAATTAGAGGCTGAATCGTGCGAAAATGAGCATAATTCGTTCAAATCCAGCAAAATTGTTCATTGTGGTGTTGAATTGTGCTCAGTTACGATAACTTAACATGACTAGATAGTACAGAGTCGAATTACAGCGGATATGTGCGAATTAGAGGCTGTATCATGCGAAAATGAGCATAAGTCGTGCAAAACGAGCAAAATTGTTCATTGTGATGTTGAATTGTGCTCAGATAGGATAACTTAACATAACTAGATAGTACAGAGTCGAATTACAGCGGATATGTGCGAATTAGAGGCTGAATCGTTCGAAAATGCGGAAAATTCGTTCAAAACGAGCAAAATTCGTGCAAAACGAGCAAAATTGTTCAGTGTGGTGTTGAATTGTGCTCAGATAGGATAACTTAACATAACTAGATAGTACAGAGTCGAATCACAGCGGATATGTGCGAATTAGAGGCGGAATCGTGCGAAACTGAGCAAAATACGTTCATTTCGAGCAAAATTGTTCATTGTGGTGTTGAATTGTGCTCAGATAGGATAACTTAACATAACTAGGTAGTACAGAGTCGAATTACAGCGGATATGTGCGAATTAGAGGCTGAATCGTGCGAAAATGAGCATAATTCGTTCAAAACGAGCAAAATTGTTCATTGTGGTGTTGAATTGTGCTCAGTTACGATAACTTAACATGACTAGATAGTACAGAGTCGAATTACAGCGGATATGTGCGAATTAGAGGCTGAATCGTGCGAAAATGAGCATAATTCGTTCAAAACGAGCAAAATTGTTCATTGTGGTGTTGAATTGTGCTCAGTTACGATAACTTAACATGACTAGATAGTACAGAGTCGAATTACAGCGGATATGTGCGAATTAGAGGCTGAATCGTGCGAAAATGAGCATAATTCGTGCAAAACGAGCAAAATTGTTCGTTGTGGTGTTGAATTGTGCTCAGATAGGATAACTTAACATAACTAGATAGTACAGAGTCGAATTACAGCGGATATGTGCGAATTAGAGGCTGAATCGTTCGAAAATGCGGAAAATTCGTTCAAAACGAGCAAAATTCGTGCAAAACGAGCAAAATTGTTCAGTGTGGTGTTGAATTGTGCTCAGATAGGATAACTTAACATAACTAGATAGTACAGAGTCGAATCACAGCGGATATGTGCGAATTAGAGGCGGAATCGTGCGAAACTGAGCAAAATACGTTCATTTCGAGCAAAATTGTTCATTGTGGTGTTGAATTGTGCTCAGATAGGATAACTTAACATAACTAGGTAGTACAGAGTCGAATTACAGCGGATATGTGCGAATTAGAGGCTGAATCGTGCGAAAATGAGCATAATTCGTTCAAAACGAGCAAAATTGTTCATTGTGGTGTTGAATTGTGCTCAGTTACGATAACTTAACATGACTAGATAGTACAGAGTCGAATTACAGCGGATATGTGCGAATTAGAGGCTGAACCGTGCGAAAATGAGCATAATTCGTTCAAAACGATCAAAATTGTTCATTGTGGTGTTGAATTGTGCTCAGTTACGATAACTTAACATGACTAGATAGTACAGAGTCGAATTACAGCGGATATGTGCGAATTAGAGGCTGAATCGTGCGAAAATGAGCATAATTCGTTCAAAACCAGCAAAATTGTTCATTATGGTGTTGAATTGTGCTCAGTTACGATAACTTAACATGACTAGATAGTACAGAGTCGAATTACAGCGGATATGTGCGAATTAGAGGCTGAATCGTGCGAAAATGAGCATAATTCGTTCAAAACGGGCAAAATTGTTCGTTGTGGTGTTGAATTGTGCTCAGATAGGATAACTTAACATAACTAGATAGTACAGAGTCGAATTACAGCGGATATGTGCGAATTAGAGGCTGAATCGTGCGAAAATGAGCATAATTCGTTCAAAACGAGCAAAATTGTTCATTGTGGTGTTGAATTGTGCTCAGATAGGATAACTTAACATAACTAGATAGTACAGAGTCGAATCACAGCGGATATGTGCGAATTAGAGGCTGAATCGTTCGAAAATGAGCAAAATTCGTTCAAAACGAGCAAAATTCGTGCAAAACGAGCAAAATTGTTCATTGTGGTGTTGAATTGTGCTCAGATAGGATAACTTAACATAACTAGATAGTACAGAGACGAATTGCAGCGGATATGTGCGAATTAGAGGCTGAATCGTGCGAAAATGAGCATAATTCGTTCAAAACCAGCAAAATTGTTCATTGTGGTGTTGAATTGTGCTCAGTTACGATAACTTAACATGACTAGATAGTACAGAGTCGAATGACAGCGGATATGTGCGAATTAGAGGCGGAATCGTGCGAAACTGAGCAAAATACGTTCATTTCGAGCAAAATTGTTCATTGTGGTGTTGAATTGTGCTCAGATAGGATAACTTAACATAACTAGGTAGTACAGAGTCGAATTACAGCGGATATGTGCGAATTAGAGGCTGAATCGTGCGAAAATGAGCATAATTCGTTCAAAACCAGCAAAATTGTTCATTGTGGTGTTGAATTGTGCTCAGTTACGATAACCTAACATAACTAGATAGTACAGAGTCGAATTGCAGCGGATATGTGCGAATTAGAGGCTGAATCGTGCGAAAATGAGCATAATTCGTTCAAAACCAGCAAAATTGTTCATTGTGGTGTTGAATTGTGCTCAGTTACGATAACTTAACATGACTAGATAGTACAGAGTCGAATTATAGCGGATATGTGCGAATTAGAGGCTGAATCGTGCGAAAATGAGCATAAGTCGTGCAAAACGAGCAAAATTGTTCATTGTGATGTTGAATTGTGCTCAGATAGGATAACTTAACATAACTAGATAGTACAGAGTCGAATTACAGCGGATATGTGCGAATTAGAGGCTGAATCGTTCGAAAATGAGCGAAATTCGTTCAAAACGAGCAAAATTGTTCATTGTGGTGTTGAATTGTGCTCAGTTACGATAACCTAATATGACTAGATAGTACAGAGTCGAATTACAACGGATATGTGCGAATTAGAGACTGAATCGTGCGAAAATGAGCATAATTCGTTCAAAACGAGCAATATTGTTCATTGTGGTATTGAATTGTACTCAGTTACGATAACTTAATATGAATAGATGGTACAGAGTCGAATTACAGCGGATATGTGCGAATTAGAGACTGAATCGTTCGAAAATGAGCAAAATTCGTTCAAAACGAGCAAAATTGTTCATTGTGGTGTTGAATTGTGCTCAGTTACGATAACTTAATATGACTAGATAGTACAGAGTCGAATTACAGCGGATATGTGCGAATTAGAGGCTGAATCGTTCGAAAATGAGCAAAATTCGTTCAAAACGAGCAAAATTGTTCATTGTGGTGTTGAATTGTGCTCAGTTACGATAACTTAATATGACTAGATAGTACAGAGTCGAATTACAGCGGATATGTGCGAATTAGAGACTGAATCGTGCGAAAATGAGCATAATTCGTTCAAAACGAGCAATATTGTTCATTGTGGTGTTGAATTGTACTCAGTTACGATAACTTAATATGAATAGATAGTACAGAGTCGAATTACAGCGGATATGTGCGAATTAGAGGCTGAATCGTGCGAAGATGAGCATAATTCGTTCATTACGAGCAAAATTGTTCATTGTGGTGTGGAATTGTGCTCAGTTACGATAACTTAACATAACTAGATGCTACAGAGTCGAATCACAGCGGATACGTGCGAATTAGAGGCTGAATCGTGCGAAAATGAGCATAATTCGTGCATAACGAGCAAAATTGTTCATTGTGGTGTTGAATTGTGCTCAGATAGGATAACTTAACATAACTAGATAGTACAGAGTCGAATTACAGCGGATATGTGCGAATTAGAGGCTGAATCGTGCGAAAATGAGCATAATTCGTTCAAAACGAGCAAAGTTGTTCATTGTGGTGCTGAATTGTGCTCAGTTACGATGACTTAACATAATTAGATGGGACAGAGTCGAATCACAACGGATATGTGCGAATTAGAGGCTGAATCTTGCGTAAAATGAGCAAAATACGTTCATTACGAGCAAAATTGTTCATTGTGGTGTCGAATTGTGCTCAGATAGTATAACTTAACATAACTAGGTAGTACAGAGTCGAATTACAGCGGATATGTGGGAATTAGAGGCTGAATCGTGCGAAAATGAGCATAATTCGTGCAAAACGAGCAAAATTGTTCATTGTGGTGTGGAATTGTGCTCAGTTACGATAACTTAACATAACTAGATGGGGCAGAATAGAATCACAGCGGATATGTGCGAATTAGAGGCTGAATCGTGCGAAAATCAGCAAAATACGTTCATTACGAGCAAAATTGTACATTGTGGTGTCGAATTGTGCTCAGATAGGATAACCTAACATAACTAGATAGTACAGAGTCGAATTACAGCGGATATCTGCGAATTAGAGGCTGAATCGTTCGAAAATGTGCAAAATTCGTTCAAAACGAGCAAAATTCGTGCAAAACGAGCAAAATTGTTCATTGTGGTGTTGAATTGTGCTCAGTTACGATAACTTAACATGACTGGATAGTACAGAGCCGAATTACAGCGGATATGTGCGAATTGGAGGCTGAATCGTGCGAAAATGAGCAAAATTCGTTCAAAACGAGCAAAATTCGTGCAAAACGAGCAAAATTGTTCAGTGTGGTGTTGAATTGTGCTCAGATAGGATAACTTAACATAACTAGATAGTACAGAGTCGAATTACAGCGGATATCTGCGAATTAGAGGCTGAATCGTTCGAAAATGTGCAAAATTCGTTCAAAACGAGCAAAATTCGTGCAAAACGAGCAAAATTGTTCATTGTGGTGTTGAATTGTGCTCAGTTACGATAACTAAACATGACTAGATAGTACAGAGTCGAATTACAGCGGATATGTGCGAATTAGAGGCTGAATCGTGCGAAAATGAGCATAAGTCGTGCAAAACGAGCAAAATTGTTCATTGTGATGTTGAATTGTGCTCAGATAGGATAACTTAACATAACTAGATAGTACAGAGTCGAATTACAGCGGATATGTGCGAATTAGAGGCTGAATCGTTCGAAAATGAGCAAAATTCGTTCAAAACGAGCAAAATTCGTGCAAAACGAGCAAAATTGTTCAGTGTGGTGTTGAATTGTGCTCAGATAGGATAACTTAACATAACTAGATAGTACAGAGTCGAATTACAGCGGATATGTGCGAATTAGAGGCTGAATCGTTCGAAAATGAGCAAAATTCGTTCAAAACGAGCAAAATTCGTGCAAAACGAGCAAAATGGTTCAGTGTGGTGTTGAATTGTGCTCAGATAGGATAACTTAACATAACTAGATAGTACAGAGTCGAATTACAGCGGATATGTGCGAATTAGAGGGTGAATCGTTCGAAAATGAGCAAAATTCGTTCAAAACGAGCAAAATTGTTCATTGTGGTGTTGAATTGTGCTCAGTTACGATAACTTAACATGACTAGATAGTACAGAGTCGAATTACAGCGGATATGTGCGAATTAGAGGCTGTATCATGCGAAAATGAGCATAAATCGTGCAAAACGAGCAAAATTGTTCATTGTGATGTTGAATTGTGCTCAGATAGGATAACTTAACATAACTAGATAGTACAGAGTCGAATTACAGCGGATATGTGCGAATTAGAGGCTGAATCGTTCGAAAATGCGGAAAATTCGTTCAAAACGAGCAAAATTCGTGCAAAACGAGCAAAATTGTTCAGTGTGGTGTTGAATTGTGCTCAGATAGGATAACTTAACATAACTAGATAGTACAGAGTCGAATCACAGCGGATATGTGCGAATTAGAGGCGGAATCGTGCGAAACTGAGCAAAATACGTTCATTTCGAGCAAAATTGTTCATTGTGGTGTTGAATTGTGCTCAGATAGGATAACTTAACATAACTAGGTAGTACAGAGTCGAATTACAGCGGATATGTGCGAATTAGAGGCTGAATCGTGCGAAAATGAGCATAATTCGTTCAAAACGAGCAAAATTGTTCATTGTGGTGTTGAATTGTGCTCAGTTACGATAACTTAACATGACTAGATAGTACAGAGTCGAATTACAGCGGATATGTGCGAATTAGAGGCTGAATCGTGCGAAAATGAGCATAATTCGTTCAAAACGAGCAAAATTGTTCATTGTGGTGTTGAATTGTGCTCAGTTACGATAACTTAACATGACTAGATAGTACAGAGTCGAATTACAGCGGATATGTGCGAATTAGAGGCTGAATCGTGCGAAAATGAGCATAATTCGTGCAAAACGAGCAAAATTGTTCGTTGTGGTGTTGAATTGTGCTCAGATAGGATAACTTAACATAACTAGATAGTACAGAGTCGAATTACAGCGGATATGTGCGAATTAGAGGCTGAATCGTTCGAAAATGAGCAAAATTCGTTCAAAACGAGCAAAATTCGTGCAAAACGAGCAAAATTGTTCAGTGTGGTGTTGAATTGTGCTCAGATAGGATAACTTAACATAACTAGATAGTACAGAGTCGAATCACAGCGGATATGTGCGAATTAGAGGCGGAATCGTGCGAAACTGAGCAAAATACGTTCATTTCGAGCAAAATTGTTCATTGTGGTGTTGAATTGTGCTCAGATAGGATAACTTAACATAACTAGGTAGTACAGAGTCGAATTACAGCGGATATGTGCGAATTAGAGGCTGAATCGTGCGAAAATGAGCATAATTCGTTCAAAACGAGCAAAATTGTTCATTGTGGTGTTGAATTGTGCTCAGTTACGATAACTTAACATGACTAGATAGTACAGAGTCGAATTACAGCGGATATGTGCGAATTAGAGGCTGAACCGTGCGAAAATGAGCATAATTCGTTCAAAACGATCAAAATTGTTCATTGTGGTGTTGAATTGTGCTCAGTTACGATAACTTAACATGACTAGATAGTACAGAGTCGAATTACAGCGGATATGTGCGAATTAGAGGCTGAATCGTGCGAAAATGAGCATAATTCGTTCAAAACCAGCAAAATTGTTCATTGTGGTGTTGAATTGTGCTCAGTTACGATAACTTAACATGACTAGATAGTACAGAGTCGAATTACAGCGGATATGTGCGAATTAGAGGCTGAATCGTGCGAAAATGAGCATAATTCGTTCAAAACGGGCAAAATTGTTCGTTGTGGTGTTGAATTGTGCTCAGATAGGATAACTTAACATAACTAGATAGTACAGAGTCGAATTACAGCGGATATGTGCGAATTAGAGGCTGAATCGTGCGAAAATGAGCATAATTCGTTCAAAACGAGCAAAATTGTTCATTGTGGTGTTGAATTGTGCTCAGATAGGATAACTTAACATAACTAGATAGTACAGAGTCGAATCACAGCGGATATGTGCGAATTAGAGGCTGAATCGTTCGAAAATGAGCAAAATTCGTTCAAAACGAGCAAAATTCGTGCAAAACGAGCAAAATTGTTCATTGTGGTGTTGAATTGTGCTCAGATAGGATAATTTAACATAACTAGATAGTACAGAGACGAATTGCAGCGGATATGTGCGAATTAGAGGCTGAATCGTGCGAAAATGAGCATAATTCGTTCAAAACCAGCAAAATTGTTCATTGTGGTGTTGAATTGTGGTCAGTTACGATAACTTAACATGACTAGATAGTACAGAGTCGAATGACAGCGGATATGTGCGAATTAGAGGCGGAATCGGGCGAAACTGAGCAAAATACGTTCATTTCGAGCAAAATTGTTCATTGTGGTGTTGAATTGTGCTCAGATAGGATAACTTAACATAACTAGGTAGTACAGAGTCGAATTACAGCGGATATGTGCGAATTAGAGGCTGAATCGTGCGAAAATGAGCATAATTCGTTCAAAACCAGCAAAATTGTTCATTGTGGTGTTGAATTGTGCTCAGTTACGATAACCTAACATAACTAGATAGTACAGAGTCGAATTGCAGCGGATATGTGCGAATTAGAGGCTGAATCGTGCGAAAATGAGCATAATTCGTTCAAAACCAGCAAAATTGTTCATTGTGGTGTTGAATTGTGCTCAGTTACGATAACTTAACATGACTAGATAGTACAGAGTCGAATTATAGCGGATATGTGCGAATTAGAGGCTGAATCGTGCGAAAATGAGCATAAGTCGTGCAAAACGAGCAAAATTGTTCATTGTGATGTTGAATTGTGCTCAGATAGGATAACTTAACATAACTAGATAGTACAGAGTCGAATTACAGCGGATATGTGCGAATTAGAGTCTGAATCGTTCGAAAATGAGCGAAATTCGTTCAAAACGAGCAAAATTGTTCATTGTGGTGTTGAATTGTGCTCAGTTACGATAACTTAATATGACTAGATAGTACAGAGTCGAATTACAACGGATATGTGCGAATTAGAGACTGAATCGTGCGAAAATGAGCATAATTCGTTCAAAACGAGCAATATTGTTCATTGTGGTATTGAATTGTACTCAGTTACGATAACTTAATATGAATAGATGGTACAGAGTCGAATTACAGCGGATATGTGCGAATTAGAGGCTGAATCGTTCGAAAATGAGCAAAATTCGTTCAAAACGAGCAAAATTGTTCATTGTGGTGTTGAATTGTGCTCAGTTACGATAACTTAATATGACTAGATAGTACAGAGTCGAATTACAGCGGATATGTGCGAATTAGAGACTGAATCGTGCGAAAATGAGCATAATTCGTTCAAAACGAGCAATATTGTTCATTGTGGTGTTGAATTGTACTCAGTTACGATAACTTAATATGAATAGATAGTACAGAGTCGAATTACAGCGGATATGTGCGAATTAGAGGCTGAATCGTGCGAGGATGAGCATAATTCGTTCATTACGAGCAAAATTGTTCATTGTGGTGTGGAATTGTGCTCAGTTACGATAACTTAACATAACTAGATGCTACAGAGTCGAATCACAGCGGACACGTGCGAATTAGAGGCTGAATCGTGCGAAAATGAGCATAATTCGTGCATAACGAGCAAAATTGTTCATTGTGGTGTTGAATTGTGCTCAGATAGGATAACTTAACATAACTAGATAGTACAGAGTCGAATTACAGCGGATATGTGCGAATTAGAGGCTGAATCGTGCGAAAATGAGCATAATTCGTTCAAAACGAGCAAAGTTGTTCATTGTGGTGCTGAATTGTGCTCAGTTACGATGACTTAACATAATTAGATGGGACAGAGTCGAATCACAACGGATATGTGCGAATTAGAGGCTGAATCTTGCGTAAAATGAGCAAAATACGTTCATTACGAGCAAAATTGTTCATTGTGGTGTCGAATTGTGCTCAGATAGTATAACTTAACATAACTAGGTAGTACAGAGTCGAATTACAGCGGATATGTGGGAATTAGAGGCTGAATCGTGCGAAAATGAGCATAATTCGTGCAAAACGAGCAAAATTGTTCATTGTGGTGTGGAATTGTGCTCAGTTACAATAACTTAACATAACTAGATGGGGCAGAATAGAATCACAGCGGATATGTGCGAATTAGAGGGTGAATCGTTCGAAAATGAGCAAAATTCGTTCAAAACGAGCAAAATTGTTCATTGTGGTGTTGAATTGTGCTCAGATAGGATAACTTAACATAACTAGGTAGTACAGAGTCGAATTACAGCGGATATGTGCGAATTAGAGGCTGAATCGTGCGAAAATGAGCATAATTCGTTCAAAACCAGCAAAATTGTTCATTGTGGTGTTGAATTGTGCTCAGTTACGATAACTTAACATGACTAGATAGTACAGAGTCGAATTACAGCGGATATGTGCGAATTAGAGGCTGAATCGTGCGAAAATGAGCATAATTCGTTCAAAACGGGCAAAATTGTTCGTTGTGGTGTTGAATTGTGCTCAGATAGGATAACTTAACATAACTAGATAGTACAGAGTCGAATTACAGCGGATATGTGCGAATTAGAGGCTGAATCGTGCGAAAATGAGCATAATTCGTTCAAAACGAGCAAAATTGTTCATTGTGGTGTTGAATTGTGCTCAGATAGGATAACTTAACATAACTAGATAGTACAGAGTCGAATCACAGCGGATATGTGCGAATTAGAGGCTGAATCGTTCGAAAATGAGCAAAATTCGTTCAAAACGAGCAAAATTCGTGCAAAACGAGCAAAATTGTTCATTGTGGTGTTGAATTGTGCACAGATAGGATAACTTAACATAACTAGATAGTACAGAGACGAATTGCAGCGGATATGTGCGAATTAGAGGCTGAATCGTGCGAAAATGAGCATAATTCGTTCAAAACCAGCAAAATTGTTCATTGTGGTGTTGAATTGTGCTCAGATAGGATAACTTAACATAACTAGGTAGTACAGAGTCGAATTACAGCGGATATGTGCGAATTAGAGGCTGAATCGTGCGAAAATGAGCATAATTCGTTCAAAACCAGCAAAATTGTTCATTCTGGTGTTGAATTGTGCTCAGTTACGATAACCTAACATGACTAGATAGTACAGAGTCGAATTACAGCGGATATGTGCGAATTAGAGGCTGAATCGTGCGAAAATGAGCATAATTCGTGCAAATCGAGCAAAATTGTTCGTTGTGGTGTTGAATTGTGCTCAGATAGGATAACTAAACATAACTAGATAGTACAGAGTCGCATTACAGCGGACATGTGCGAATTAGAGGCTGAATCGTGCGAAAATGAGCATTATTCGTTCATTACGAGCAAAATTGTTCATTGTGGTGTCGAATTGTGCTCAGTTACGATAACCTAACATAACTAGATGGGACAGAGTCGAATCGCAGCGGATATGTGCGAATTAAAGACTGAATCGTGCGAACATCAGCAAAATACGTTCATTACGAGCAAAATTGTTAATTGTGGTGTTGAATTGTGCTCAGATAGGATAACTAAACATAACTAGATAGTACAGAGTCGCATTACAGCGGACATGTGCGAATTAGAGGCTGAATCGTGCGAAAATGAGCATTATTCGTTCATTACGAGCAAAATTGTTCATTGTGGTGTTGAATTGTGCTCAGTTACGATAACTAAACATGACTAGATAGTACAGAGTCGAATTACAGCGGATATGTGCGAATTAGAGGCTGTATCATGCGAAAATGAGCATAAGTCGTGCAAAACGAGCAAAATTGTTCATTGTGATGTTGAATTGTGCTCAGATAGGATAACTTAACATAACTAGATAGTACAGAGTCGAATTACAGCGGATATGTGCGAATTAGAGGCTGAATCGTTCGAAAATGCGGAAAATTCGTTCAAAACGAGCAAAATTCGTGCAAAACGAGCAAAATTGTTCAGTGTGGTGTTGAATTGTGCTCAGATAGGATAACTTAACATAACTAGATAGTACAGAGTCGAATCACAGCGGATATGTGCGAATTAGAGGCGGAATCGTGCGAAACTGAGCAAAATACGTTCATTTCGAGCAAAATTGTTCATTGTGGTGTTGAATTGTGCTCAGATAGGATAACTTAACATAACTAGGTAGTACAGAGTCGAATTACAGCGGATATGTGCGAATTAGAGGCTGAATCGTGCGAAAATGAGCATAATTCGTTCAAAACGAGCAAAATTGTTCATTGTGGTGTTGAATTGTGCTCAGTTACGATAACTTAACATGACTAGATAGTACAGAGTCGAATTACAGCGGATATGTGCGAATTAGAGGCTGAATCGTGCGAAAATGAGCATAATTCGTGCAAAACGAGCAAAATTGTTCGTTGTGGTGTTGAATTGTGCTCAGATAGGATAACTTAACATAACTAGATAGTACAGAGTCGAATTACAGCGGATATGTGCGAATTAGAGGCTGAATCGTTCGAAAATGAGCAAAATTCGTTCAAAACGAGCAAAATTCGTGCAAAACGAGCAAAATTGTTCAGTGTGGTGTTGAATTGTGCTCAGATAGGATAACTTAACATAACTAGATAGTACAGAGTCGAATCACAGCGGATATGTGCGAATTAGAGGCGGAATCGTGCGAAACTGAGCAAAATACGTTCATTTCGAGCAAAATTGTTCATTGTGGTGTTGAATTGTGCTCAGATAGGATAACTTAACATAACTAGGTAGTACAGAGTCGAATTACAGCGGATATGTGCGAATTAGAGGCTGAATCGTGCGAAAATGAGCATAATTCGTTCAAAACGAGCAAAATTGTTCATTGTGGTGTTGAATTGTGCTCAGTTACGATAACTTAACATGACTGGATAGTACAGAGTCGAATTACAGCGGATATGTGCGAATTAGAGGCTGAATTGTGCGAAAATGAGCATAATTCGTTCAAAACGAGCAAAATTGTTCATTGTGGTGTTGAATTGTGCTCAGTTACGATAACTTAACATGACTAGATAGTACAGAGTCGAATTACAGCGGATATGTGCGAATTAGAGGCTGAATCGTGCGAAAATGAGCATAATTCGTGCAAAACGAGCAAAATTGTTCGTTGTGGTGTTGAATTGTGCTCAGATAGGACAACTTAACATAACTAGATGGTACAGAGTCGAATTACAGCGGATATGTGCGAATTAGAGGCTGAACCGTGCGAAAATGAGCATAATTCGTTCAAAACGATCAAAATTGTTCATTGTGGTGTTGAATTGTGCTCAGTTACGATAACTTAACATGACTAGATAGTACAGAGTCGAATTACAGCGGATATGTGCGAATTAGAGGCTGAATCGTGCGAAAATGAGCATAATTCGTTCAAAACCAGCAAAATTGTTCATTGTGGTGTTGAATTGTGCTCAGTTACGATAACTTAACATGACTAGATAGTACAGAGTCGAATTACAGCGGATATGTGCGAATTAGAGGCTGAATCGTGCGAAAATGAGCATAATTCGTTCAAAACGGGCAAAATTGTTCGTTGTGGTGTTGGATTGTGCTCAGATAGGATAACTTAACATAACTAGATGGTACAGAGTCGAATTACAGCGGATATGTGCGAATTAGAGGCTGAATCGTGCGAAAATGAGCATAATTCGTTCAAAACGAGCAAAATTGTTCATTGTGGTGTTGAATTGTGCTCAGATAGGATAACTTAACATAACTAGATAGTACAGAGTCGAATCACAGCGGATATGTGCGAATTAGAGGCTGAATCGTTCGAAAATGAGCAAAATTCGTTCAAAACGAGCAAAATTCGTGCAAAACGAGCAAAATGGTTCATTGTGGTGTTGAATTGTGCTCAGATAGGATAACTTAACATAACTAGATAGTACAGAGACGAATTGCTGCGGATATGTGCGAATTAGAGGCTGAATCGTGCGAAAATGAGCATAATTCGTTCAAAACCAGCAAAATTGTTCATTGTGGTGTTGAATTGTGCTCAGTTACGATAACTTAACATGACTAGATAGTACAGAGTCGAATGACAGCGGATATGTGCGAATTAGAGGCGGAATCGTGCGAAACTGAGCAAAATACGTTCATTTCGAGCAAAATTGTTCATTGTGGTGTTGAATTGTGCTCAGATAGGATAACTTAACATAACTAGGTAGTACAGAGTCGAATTACAGCGGATATGTGCGAATTAGAGGCTGAATCGTGCGAAAATGAGCATAATTCGTTCAAAACCAGCAAAATTGTTCATTGTGGTGTTGAATTGTGCTCAGTTACGATAACCTAACATAACTAGATAGTACAGAGTCGAATTGCAGCGGATATGTGCGAATTAGAGGCTGAATCGTGCGAAAATGAGCATAATTCGTTCAAAACCAGCAAAATTGTTCATTGTGGTGTTGAATTGTGCTCAGTTACGATAACGTAACACGACTAGATAGTACAGAGTCGAATTATAGCGGATATGTGCGAATTAGAGGCTGAATCGTGCGAAAATGAGCATAAGTCGTGCAAAACGAGCAAAATTGTTCATTGTGGTGTTGAATTGTGCTCAGATAGGATAACTTAACATAACTAGATAGTACAGAGACGAATTGCAGCGGATATGTGCGAATTAGAGGCTGAATCGTTCGAAAATGAGCGAAATTCGTTCAAAACGAGCAAAATTGTTCATTGTGGTGTTGAATTGTGCTCAGTTACGATAACTTAATATGACTAGATAGTACAGAGTCGAATTACAGCGGATATGTGCGAATTAGAGACTGAATCGTGCGAAAATGAGCATAATTCGTTCAAAACGAGCAATATTGTTCATTGTGGTATTGAATTGTACTCAGTTACGATAACTTAATATGAATAGATGGTACAGAGTCGAATTACAGCGGATATGTGCGAATTAGAGGCTGAATCGTTCGAAAATGAGCAAAATTCGTTCAAAACGAGCAAAATTGTTCATTGTGGTGTTGAATTGTGCTCAGTTACGATAACTTAATATGACTAGATAGTACAGAGTCGAATTACAGCGGATATGTGCGAATTAGAGGCTGAATCGTTCGAAAATGAGCAAAATTCGTTCAAAACGAGCAAAATTGTTCATTGTGGTGTTGAATTGTGCTCAGTTACGATAACTTAATATGACTAGATTGTACAGAGTCGAATTACAGCGGATATGTGCGAATTAGAGACTGAATCGTGCGAAAATGAGCATAATTCGTTCAAAACGAGCAATATTGTTCATTGTGGTGTTGAATTGTACTCAGTTACGATAACTTAATATGAATAGATAGTACAGAGTCGAATTACAGCGGATATGTGCGAATTAGAGGCTGAATCGTGCGAAGATGAGCATAATTCGTTCATTACGAGCAAAATTGTTCATTGTGGTGTGGAATTGTGCTCAGTTACGATAACTTAACATAACTAGATGCTACAGAGTCGAATCACAGCGGATACGTGCGAATTAGAGGCTGAATCGTGCGAAAATGAGCATAATTCGTGCATAACGAGCAAAATTGTTCATTGTGGTGTTGAATTGTGCTCAGATAGGATAACTTAACATAACTAGATAGTACAGAGTCGAATTACAGCGGATATGTGCGAATTAGAGGCTGAATCGTGCGAAAATGAGCATAATTCGTTCAAAACGAGCAAAGTTGTTCATTGTGGTGCTGAATTGTGCTCAGTTACGATGACTTAACATAATTAGATGGGAGAGAGTCGAATCACAACGGATATGTGCGAATTAGAGGCTGAATCTTGCGTAAAATGAGCAAAATACGTTCATTACGAGCAAAATTGTTCATTGTGGTGTCGAATTGTGCTCAGATAGTATAACTTAACATAACTAGGTAGTACAGAGTCGAATTACAGCGGATATGTGGGAATTAGAGGCTGAATCGTGCGAAAATGAGCATAATTCGTGCAAAACGAGCAAAATTGTTCATTGTGGTGTGGAATTGTGCTCAGTTACGATAACTTAACATAACTAGATGGGGCAGAATAGAATCACAGCGGATATGTGCGAATTAGAGGCTGAATCGTGCGAAAATCAGCAAAATACGTTCATTACGAGCAAAATTGTACATTGTGGTGTCGAATTGTGCTCAGATAGGATAACCTAACATAACTAGATAGTACAGAGTCGAATTACAGCGGATATCTGCGAATTAGAGGCTGAATCGTTCGAAAATGTGCAAAATTCGTTCAAAACGAGCAAAATTCGTGCAAAACGAGCAAAATTGTTCATTGTGGTGTTGAATTGTGCTCAGTTACGATAACTTAACATGACTGGATAGTACAGAGCCGAATTACAGCGGATATGTGCGAATTGGAGGCTGAATCGTGCGAAAATGAGCAAAATTCGTTCAAAACGAGCAAAATTCGTGCAAAACGAGCAAAATTGTTCAGTGTGGTGTTGAATTGTGCTCAGATAGGATAACTTAACATAACTAGGTAGTACAGAGTCGAATTACAGCGGATATGTGCGAATTAGAGGCTGAATCGTGCGAAAATGAGCATAATTCGTTCAAAACCAGCAAAATTGTTCATTGTGGTGTTGAATTGTGCTTAGTTACGATAACTTAACATGACTAGATAGTACAGAGTCGAATTACAGCGGATATGTGCGAATTAGAGGCTGAATCGTGCGAAAATGAGCATAATTCGTTCAAAACCAGCAAAATTGTTCATTGTGGTGTTGAATTGTGCTCAGTTACGATAACTTAACATGACTAGATAGTACAGAGTCGAATTACAGCGGATATGTGCGAATTAGAGGCTGAATCGTGCGAAAATGAGCATAATTCGTTCAAAACGGGCAAAATTGTTCGTTGTGGTGTTGAATTGTGCTCAGATAGGATAACTTAACATAACTAGATAGTACAGAGTCGAATTACAGCGGATATGTGCGAATTAGAGGCTGAATCGTGCGAAAATGAGCATAATTCGTTCAAAACGAGCAAAATTGTTCATTGTGGTGTTGAATTGTGCTCAGATAGGATAACTTAACATAACTAGATAGTACAGAGTCGAATCACAGCGGATATGTGCGAATTAGAGGCTGAATCGTTCGAAAATGAGCAAAATTCGTTCAAAACGAGCAAAATTCGTGCAAAACGAGCAAAATTGTTCATTGTGGTGTTGAATTGTGCTCAGATAGGATAACTTAACATAACTAGATAGTGCAGAGTCGAATTGCAGCGGATATGTGCGAATTAGAGGCTGAATCGTGCGAAAATGAGCATAATTCGTTCAAAACCAGCAAAATTGTTCATTGTGGTGTCGAATTGTGCTCAGTTACGATAACTTAACATGACTAGATAGTACAGAGTCGAATGACAGCGGATATGTGCGAATTAGAGGCTGAATCGTGCGAAAATGAGCATAAGTCGTGCAAAACGAGCAAAATTGTTCATTGTGATGTTGAATTGTGCTCAGATAGGATAACTTAACATAACTAGATAGTACAGAGTCGAATTACAGCGGATATGTGCGAAATAGAGTCTGAATCGTGCGAAAATGAGCATAAGTCGTGCAAAACGAGCAAAATTGTTCATTGTGGTGTTGAATTGTGCTCAGATAGGATAACTTAACATAACTAGATAGTACAGAGTCGAATCACAGCGGATATGTGCGAATTAGAGGCGGAATCGTGCGAAACTGAGCAAAATACGTTCATTTCGAGCAAAATTGTTCGTTGTGGTGTTGAATTGTGCTCAGATAGGATAACTTAACATAACTAGGTAGTACAGAGTCGAATTACAGCGGATATGTGCGAATTAGAGGCTGAATCGTGCGAAAATGAGCATAATTCGTTCAAAACCAGCAAAATTGTTCATTGTGGTGTTGAATTGTGCTCAGTTACGATAACCTAACATGACTAGATAGTACAGAGTCGAATTACAGCGGATATGTGCGAATTAGAGGCTGAATCGTGCGAAAATGAGCATAATTCGTGCAAAACGAGCAAAATTGTTCGTTGTGGTGTTGAATTGTGCTCAGATAGGATAACTTAACATAACTAGATAGTACAGAGTCGAATTGCAGCGGATATGTGCGAATTAGAGGCTGAATCGTGCGAAAATGAGCATAATTCGTGCAAAACGAGCAAAATTGTTCGTTGTGGTGTTGAATTGTGCTCAGATAGGATAACTTAACATAACTAGATAGTACAGAGTCGAATTACAGCGGATATGTGCGAATTAGAGGCTGAATCGTTCGAAAATGAGCAAAATTCGTTCAAAACGAGCAAAATTCGTGCAAAACGAGCAAAATTGTTCAGTGTGGTGTTGAATTGTGCTCAGATAGGATAACTTAACATAACTAGATAGTACAGAGTCGAATTGCAGCGGATATGTGCGAATTAGAGGCTGAATCGTGCGAAAATGAGCATAATTCGTTCAAAACCAGCAAAATTGTTCATTGTGGTGTTGAATTGTGCTCAGTTACGATAACTTAACATGACTAGATAGTACAGAGTCGAATTACAGCGGATATGTGCGAATTAGAGGCTGAATCGTGCGAAAATGAGCATAAGTCGTGCAAAACGAGCAAAATTGTTCATTGTGATGTTGAATTGTGCTCAGATAGGATAACTTAACATAACTAGATAGTACAGAGTCGAATTACAGCGGATATGTGCGAATTAGAGGCTGAATCGTTCGAAAATGAGCGAAATTCGTTCAAAACGAGCAAAATTGTTCATTGTGGTGTTGAATTGTGCTCAGTTACGATAACTTAATATGACTAGATAGTACAGAGTCGAATTACAACGGATATGTGCGAATTAGAGACTGAATCGTGCGAAAATGAGCATAATTCGTTCAAAACGAGCAATATTGTTCATTGTGGTGTTGAATTGTACTCAGTTACGATAACTTAATATGAATAGATAGTACAGAGTCGAATTACAGCGGATATGTGCGAATTAGAGGCTGAATCGTGCGAAAATGAGCATAATTCGTGCAAAACGAGCAACATTGTTCATTGTGGTGTGGAATTGTGCTCAGTTACGATAACTTAACATAACTAGATGGGGCAGAATAGAATCACAGCGGATATGTGCGAATTAGAGGCTGAATCGTGCGAAAATCAGCAAAATACGTTCATTACGAGCAAAATTGTACATTGTGGTGTCGAATTGTGCTCAGATAGGATAACCTAACATAACTAGATAGTACAGAGTCGAATTACAGCGGATATCTGCGAATTAGAGGCTGAATCGTTCAAAATGTGCAAAATTCGTTCAAAACGAGCAAAATTCGTGCAAAACGAGCAAAATTGTTCATTGTGGTGTTGAATTGTGCTCAGTTACGATAACTTAACATGACTGGATAGTACAGAGTCGAATCACAGCGGATATGTGCGAATTAGAGGCTGAATCGTTCGAAAATGAGCATAATTCGTGCAAAACGAGCAAAATTGTTCGTTGTGGTGTTGAATTGTGCTCAGTTACGATGACTTAACATAATTAGATGGGACAGAGTCGAATCACAACGGATATGTGCGAATTAGAGGCTGAATCGTTCGAAAATGTGCAAAATTCGTTCAAAACGAGCAAAATTCGTGCAAAACGAGCAAAATTGTTCATTGTGGTGTTGAATTGTGCTCAGTTACGATAACTTAACATGACTGGATAGTACAGAGTCGAATTACAGCGGATATGTGCGAATTAGAGGCTGAATCGTGCGAAAATGAGCATAATTCGTGCAAAACGAGCAAAATTGTTCGTTGTGGTGTTGAATTGTGCTCAGATAGGATAACTTAACATAACTAGATAGTACAGAGTCGAATTACAGCGGATATGTGCGAATTAGAGGCTGAATCGTTCGAAAATGAGTAAAATTCGTTCAAAACGAGCAAAATTCGTGCAAAACGAGCAAAATTGTTCAGTGTGGTGTTGAATTGTGCTCAGATAGGATAACTTAACATAACTAGATAGTACAGAGTCGAATCACAGCGGATATGTGCGAATTAGAGGCGGAATCGTGCGAAACTGAGCAAAATACGTTCATTTCGAGCAAAATTGTTCATTGTGGTGTTGAATTGTGCTCAGATAGGATAACTTAACATAACTAGGTAGTACAGAGTCGAATTACAGCGGATATGTGCGAATTAGAGGCTGAATCGTGCGAAAATGAGCATAATTCGTTCAAAACGAGCAAAATTGTTCATTGTGGTGTTGAATTGTGCTCAGTTACGATAACTTAACATGACTAGATAGTACAGAGTCGAATTACAGCGGATATGTGCGAATTAGAGGCTGAATCGTGCGAAAATGAGCATAATTCGTTCAAAACGAGCAAAATTGTTCATTGTGGTGTTGAATTGTGCTCAGTTACGATAACTTAACATGACTAGATAGTACAGAGTCGAATTACAGCGGATATGTGCGAATTAGAGGCTGAATCGTGCGAAAATGAGCATAATTCGTGCAAAACGAGCAAAATTGTTCGTTGTGGTGTTGAATTGTGCTCAGATAGGACAACTTAACATAACTAGATGGTACAGAGTCGAATTACAGCGGATATGTGCGAATTAGAGGCTGAACCGTGCGAAAATGAGCATAATTCGTTCAAAACGATCAAAATTGTTCATTGTGGTGTTGAATTGTGCTCAGTTACGATAACTTAACATGACTAGATAGTACAGAGTCGAATTACAGCGGATATGTGCGAATTAGAGGCTGAATCGTGCGAAAATGAGCATAATTCGTTCAAAACGGGCAAAATTGTTCGTTGTGGTGTTGGATTGTGCTCAGATAGGATAACTTAACATAACTAGATGGTACAGAGTCGAATTACAGCGGATATGTGCGAATTAGAGGCTGAATCGTGCGAAAATGAGCATAATTCGTTCAAAACGAGCAAAATTGTTCATTGTGGTGTTGAATTGTGCTCAGATAGGATAACTTAACATAACTAGATAGTACAGAGTCGAATCACAGCGGATATGTGCGAATTAGAGGCTGAATCGTTCGAAAATGAGCAAAATTCGTTCAAAACGAGCAAAATTCGTGCAAAACGAGCAAAATTGTTCATTGTGGTGTTGAATTGTGCTCAGATAGGATAACTTAACATAACTAGATAGTACAGAGACGAATTGCAGCGGATATGTGCGAATTAGAGGCTGAATCGTGCGAAAATGAGCATAATTCGTTCAAAACCAGCAAAATTGTTCATTGTGGTGTTGAATTGTGCTCAGTTACGATAACTTAACATGACTAGATAGTACAGAGTCGAATGACAGCGGATATGTGCGAATTAGAGGCGGAATCGTGCGAAACTGAGCAAAATACGTTCATTTCGAGCAAAATTGTTCATTGTGGTGTTGAATTGTGCTCAGATAGGATAACTTAACATAACTAGGTAGTACAGAGTCGAATTACAGCGGATATGTGCGAATTAGAGGCTGAATCGTGCGAAAATGAGCATAATTCGTTCAAAACCAGCAAAATTGTTCATTGTGGTGTTGAATTGTGCTCAGTTACGATAACCTAACATAACTAGATAGTACAGAGTCGAATTGCAGCGGATATGTGCGAATTAGAGGCTGAATCGTGCGAAAATGAGCATAATTCGTTCAAAACCAGCAAAATTGTTCATGGTGGTGTTGAATTGTGCTCAGTTACGATAACTTAACACGACTAGATAGTACAGAGTCGAATTATAGCGGATATGTGCGAATTAGAGGCTGAATCGTGCGAAAATGAGCATAAGTCGTGCAAAACGAGCAAAATTGTTCATTGTGATGTTGAATTGTGCTCAGATAGGATAACTTAACATAACTAGATAGTACAGAGTCGAATTACAGCGGATATGTGCGAATTAGAGGCTGAATCGTTCGAAAATGAGCGAAATTCGTTCAAAACGAGCAAAATTGTTCATTGTGGTGTTGAATTGTGCTCAGTTACGATAACTTAATATGACTAGATAGTACAGAGTCGAATTACAGCGGATATGTGCGAATTAGAGACTGAATCGTGCGAAAATGAGCATAATTCGTTCAAAACGAGCAATATTGTTCATTGTGGTATTGAATTGTACTCAGTTACGATAACTTAATATGAATAGATGGTACAGAGTCGAATTACAGCGGATATGTGCGAATTAGAGGCTGAATCGTTCGAAAATGAGCAAAATTCGTTCAAAACGAGCAAAATTGTTCATTGTGGTGTTGAATTGTGCTCAGTTACGATAACTTAATATGACTAGATAGTACAGAGTCGAATTACAGCGGATATGTGCGAATTAGAGGCTGAATCGTTCGAAAATGAGCAAAATTCGTTCAAAACGAGCAAAATTGTTCATTGTGGTGTTGAATTGTGCTCAGTTACGATAACTTAATATGACTAGATAGTACAGAGTCGAATTACAGCGGATATGTGCGAATTAGAGACTGAATCGTGCGAAAATGAGCATAATTCGTTCAAAACGAGCAATATTGTTCATTGTGGTGTTGAATTGTACTCAGTTACGATAACTTAATATGAATAGATAGTACAGAGTCGAATTACAGCGGATATGTGCGAATTAGAGGCTGAATCGTGCGAAGATGAGCATAATTCGTTCATTACGAGCAAAATTGTTCATTGTGGTGTGGAATTGTGCTCAGTTACGATAACTTAACATAACTAGATGCTACAGAGTCGAATCACAGCGGATACGTGCGAATTAGAGGCTGAATCGTGCGAAAATGAGCATAATTCGTGCATAACGAGCAAAATTGTTCATTGTGGTGTTGAATTGTGCTCAGATAGGATAACTTAACATAACTAGATAGTACAGAGTCGAATTACAGCGGATATGTGCGAATTAGAGGCTGAATCGTGCGAAAATGAGCATAATTCGTTCAAAACGAGCAAAGTTGTTCATTGTGGTGCTGAATTGTGCTCAGTTACGATGACTTAACATAATTAGATGGGACAGAGTCGAATCACAACGGATATGTGCGAATTAGAGGCTGAATCTTGCGTAAAATGAGCAAAATACGTTCATTACGAGCAAAATTGTTCATTGTGGTGTCGAATTGTGCTCAGATAGTATAACTTAACATAACTAGGTAGTACAGAGTCGAATTACAGCGGATATGTGGGAATTAGAGGCTGAATCGTGCGAAAATGAGCATAATTCGTGCAAAACGAGCAAAATTGTTCATTGTGGTGTGGAATTGAGCTCAGTTACGATAACTTAACATAACTAGATGGGGCAGAATAGAATCACAGCGGATATGTGCGAATTAGAGGCTGAATCGTGCGAAAATCAGCAAAATACGTTCATTACGAGCAAAATTGTACATTGTGGTGTCGAATTGTGCTCAGATAGGATAACCTAACATAACTAGATAGTACAGAGTCGAATTACAGCGGATATCTGCGAATTAGAGGCTGTATCGTTCGAAAATGTGCAAAATTCGTTCAAAACGAGCAAAATTCGTGCAAAACGAGCAAAATTGTTCATTGTGGTGTTGAATTGTGCTCAGTTACGATAACTTAACATGACTGGATAGTACAGAGCCGAATTACAGCGGATATGTGCGAATTGGAGGCTGAATCGTGCGAAAATGAGCAAAATTCGTTCAAAACGAGCAAAATTCGTGCAAAACGAGCAAAATTGTTCAGTGTGGTGTTGAATTGTGCTCAGATAGGATAACTTAACATAACTAGATAGTACAGAGTCGAATTACAGCGGATATGTGCGAATTAGAGGGTGAATCGTTCGAAAATGAGCAAAATTCGTTCAAAACGAGCAAAATTGTTCATTGTGGTGTTGAATTGTGCTCAGATAGGATAACTTAACATAACTAGGTAGTACAGAGTCGAATTACAGCGGATATGTGCGAATTAGAGGCTGAATCGTGCGAAAATGAGCATAATTCGTTCAAAACCAGCAAAATTGTTCATTGTGGTGTTGCATTGTGCTTAGTTACGATAACTTAACATGACTAGATAGTACAGAGTCGAATTACAGCGGATATGTGCGAATTAGAGGCTGAATCGTGCGAAAATGAGCATAATTCGTTCAAAACCAGCAAAATTGTTCATTGTGGTGTTGAATTGTGCTCAGTTACGATAACTTAACATGACTAGATAGTACAGAGTCGAATTACAGCGGATATGTGCGAATTAGAGGCTGAATCGTGCGAAAATGAGCATAATTCGTTCAAAACGGGCAAAATTGTTCGTTGTGGTGTTGAATTGTGCTCAGATAGGATAACTTAACATAACTAGATAGTACAGAGTCGAATTACAGCGGATATGTGCGAATTAGAGGCTGAATCGTGCGAAAATGAGCATAATTCGTTCAAAACGAGCAAAATTGTTCATTGTGGTGTTGAATTGTGCTCAGATAGGATAACTTAACATAACTAGATAGTACAGAGTCGAATCACAGCGGATATGTGCGAATTAGTGGCTGAATCGTTCGAAAATGAGCAAAATTCGTTCAAAACGAGCAAAATTCGTGCAAAACGAGCAAAATTGTTCATTGTGGTGTTGAATTGTGCTCAGATAGGATAACTTAACATAACTAGATAGTGCAGAGTCGAATTGCAGCGGATATGTGCGAATTAGAGGCTGAATCGTGCGAAAATGAGCATAATTCGTTCAAAACCAGCAAAATTGTTCATTGTGGTGTCGAATTGTGCTCAGTTACGATAACTTAACATGACTAGATAGTACAGAGTCGAATGACAGCGGATATGTGCGAATTAGAGGCTGAATCGTGCGAAAATGAGCATAAGTCGTGCAAAACGAGCAAAATTGTTCATTGTGATGTTGAATTGTGCTCAGATAGGATAACTTAACATAACTAGATAGTACAGAGTCGAATTACAGCGGATATGTGCGAATTAGAGGCTGAATCGTGCGAAAATGAGCATAAGTCGTGCAAAACGAGCAAAATTGTTCATTGTGGTGTTGAATTGTGCTCAGATAGGATAACTTAACATAACTAGATAGTACAGAGTCGAATCACAGCGGATATGTGCGAATTAGAGGCGGAATCGTGCGAAACTGAGCAAAATACGTTCATTTCGAGCAAAATTGTTCGTTGTGGTGTTGAATTGTGCTCAGATAGGATAACTTAACATAACTAGGTAGTACAGAGTCGAATTACAGCGGATATGTGCGAATTAGAGGCTGAATCGTGCGAAAATGAGCATAATTCGTTCAAAACCAGCAAAATTGTTCATTGTGGTGTTGAATTGTGCTCAGTTACGATAACCTAACATGACTAGATAGTACAGAGTCGAATTACAGCGGATATGTGCGAATTAGAGGCTGAATCGTGCGAAAATGAGCATAATTCGTGCAAAACGAGCAAAATTGTTCGTTGTGGTGTTGAATTGTGCTCAGATAGGATAACTTAACATAACTAGATAGTACAGAGTCGAATTGCAGCGGATATGTGCGAATTAGAGGCTGAATCGTGCGAAAATGAGCATAATTCGTGCAAAACGAGCAAAATTGTTCGTTGTGGTGTTGAATTGTGCTCAGATAGGATAACTTAACATAACTAGATAGTACAGAGTCGAATTACAGCGGATATGTGCGAATTAGAGGCTGAATCGTTCGAAAATGAGCAAAATTCGTTCAAAACGAGCAAAATTCGTGCAAAACGAGCAAAATTGTTCAGTGTGGTGTTGAATTGTGCTCAGATAGGATAACTTAACATAACTAGATAGTACAGAGTCGAATTGCAGCGGATATGTGCGAATTAGAGTCTGAATCGTGCGAAAATGAGCATAATTCGTTCAAAACCAGCAAAATTGTTCATTGTGGTGTTGAATTGTGCTCAGTTACGATAACTTAACATGACTAGATAGTACAGAGTCGAATTACAGCGGATATGTGCGAATTAGAGGCTGAATCGTGCGAAAATGAGCATAAGTCGTGCAAAACGAGCAAAATTGTTCATTGTGATGTTGAATTGTGCTCAGATAGGATAACTTAACATAACTAGATAGTACAGAGTCGAATTACAGCGGATATGTGCGAATTAGAGGCTGAATCGTTCGAAAATGAGCGAAATTCGTTCAAAACGAGCAAAATTGTTCATTGTGGTGTTGAATTGTGCTCAGTTACGATAACTTAATATGTCTAGATAGTACAGAGTCGAATTACAACGGATATGTGCGAATTAGAGACTGAATCGTGCGAAAATGAGCATAATTCGTTCAAAACGAGCAATATTGTTCATTGTGGTATTGAATTGTACTCAGTTACGATAACTTAATATGAATAGATGGTACAGAGTCGAATTACAGCGGATATGTGCGAATTAGAGGCTGAATCGTTCGAAAATGAGCAAAATTCGTTCAAAACGAGCAAAATTGTTCATTGTGGTGTTGAATTGTGCTCAGTTACGATAACTTAATATGACTAGATAGTACAGAGTCGAATTACAGCGGATATGTGCGAATTAGAGGCTGAATCGTTCGAAAATGAGCAAAATTCGTTCAAAACGAGCAAAATTGTTCATTGTGGTGTTGAATTGTGCTCAGTTACGATAACTTAATATGACTAGATAGTACAGAGTCGAATTACAGCGGATATGTGCGAATTAGAGACTGAATCGTGCGAAAATGAGCATA
The DNA here is from genome assembly GCF_050947335.1 of Megachile rotundata. Classification (NCBI taxonomy): domain Eukaryota; kingdom Metazoa; phylum Arthropoda; class Insecta; order Hymenoptera; family Megachilidae; genus Megachile; species Megachile rotundata. The sequence continues at coordinate 131,488 of NW_027473764.1, forward strand.
ATTCGTTCAAAACGAGCAATATTGTTCATTGTGGTGTTGAATTGTACTCAGTTACGATAACTTAATATGAATAGATAGTACAGAGTCGAATTACAGCGGATATGTGCGAATTAGAGGCTGAATCGTGCGAAGATGAGCATAATTCGTTCATTACGAGCAAAATTGTTCATTGTGGTGTGGAATTGTGCTCAGTTACGATAACTTAACATAACTAGATGCTACAGAGTCGAATCACAGCGGATACGTGCGAATTAGAGGCTGAATCGTGCGAAAATGAGCATAATTCGTGCATAACGAGCAAAATTGTTCATTGTGGTGTTGAATTGTGCTCAGATAGGATAACTTAACATAACTAGATAGTACAGAGTCGAATTACAGCGGATATGTGCGAATTAGAGGCTGAATCGTGCGAAAATGAGCATAATTCGTTCAAAACGAGCAAAGTTGTTCATTGTGGTGCTGAATTGTGCTCAGTTACGATGACTTAACATAATTAGATGGGACAGAGTCGAATCACAACGGATATGTGCGAATTAGAGGCTGAATCTTGCGTAAAATGAGCAAAATACGTTCATTACGAGCAAAATTGTTCATTGTGGTGTCGAATTGTGCTCAGATAGTATAACTTAACATAACTAGGTAGTACAGAGTCGAATTACAGCGGATATGTGGGAATTAGAGGCTGAATCGTTCGAAAATGCGGAAAATTCGTTCAAAACGAGCAAAATTCGTGCAAAACGAGCAAAATTGTTCAGTGTGGTGTTGAATTGTGCTCAGATAGGATAACTTAACATAACTAGATAGTACAGAGTCGAATCACAGCGGATATGTGCGAATTAGAGGCGGAATCGTGCGAAACTGAGCAAAATACGTTCATTTCGAGCAAAATTGTTCATTGTGGTGTTGAATTGTGCTCAGATAGGATAACTTAACATAACTAGGTAGTACAGAGTCGAATTACAGCGGATATGTGCGAATTAGAGGCTGAATCGTGCGAAAATGAGCATAATTCGTTCAAAACGAGCAAAATTGTTCATTGTGGTGTTGAATTGTGCTCAGTTACGATAACTTAACATGACTAGATAGTACAGAGTCGAATTACAGCGGATATGTGCGAATTAGAGGCTGAACCGTGCGAAAATGAGCATAATTCGTTCAAAACGATCAAAATTGTTCATTGTGGTGTTGAATTGTGCTCAGTTACGATAACTTAACATGACTAGATAGTACAGAGTCGAATTACAGCGGATATGTGCGAATTAGAGGCTGAATCGTGCGAAAATGAGCATAATTCGTTCAAAACCAGCAAAATTGTTCATTATGGTGTTGAATTGTGCTCAGTTACGATAACTTAACATGACTAGATAGTACAGAGTCGAATTACAGCGGATATGTGCGAATTAGAGGCTGAATCGTGCGAAAATGAGCATAATTCGTTCAAAACGGGCAAAATTGTTCGTTGTGGTGTTGAATTGTGCTCAGATAGGATAACTTAACATAACTAGATAGTACAGAGTCGAATTACAGCGGATATGTGCGAATTAGAGGCTGAATCGTGCGAAAATGAGCATAATTCGTTCAAAACGAGCAATATTGTTCATTGTGGTATTGAATTGTACTCAGTTACGATAACTTAATATGAATAGATGGTACAGAGTCGAATTACAGCGGATATGTGCGAATTAGAGGCTGAATCGTTCGAAAATGAGCAAAATTCGTTCAAAACGAGCAAAATTGTTCATTGTGGTGTTGAATTGTGCTCAGTTACGATAACTTAATATGACTAGATAGTACAGAGTCGAATTACAGCGGATATGTGCGAATTAGAGGCTGAATCGTTCGAAAATGAGCAAAATTCGTTCAAAACGAGCAAAATTGTTCATTGTGGTGTTGAATTGTGCTCAGTTACGATAACTTAATATGACTAGATAGTACAGAGTCGAATTACAGCGGATATGTGCGAATTAGAGACTGAATCGTGCGAAAATGAGCATAATTCGTTCAAAACGAGCAATATTGTTCATTGTGGTGTTGAATTGTACTCAGTTACGATAACTTAATATGAATAGATAGTACAGAGTCGAATTACAGCGGATATGTGCGAATTAGAGGCTGAATCGTGCGAAGATGAGCATAATTCGTTCATTACGAGCAAAATTGTTCATTGTGGTGTGGAATTGTGCTCAGTTACGATAACTTAACATAACTAGATGCTACAGAGTCGAATCACAGCGGATACGTGCGAATTAGAGGCTGAATCGTGCGAAAATGAGCATAATTCGTGCATAACGAGCAAAATTGTTCATTGTGGTGTTGAATTGTGCTCAGATAGGATAACTTAACATAACTAGATAGTACAGAGTCGAATTACAGCGGATATGTGCGAATTAGAGGCTGAATCGTGCGAAAATGAGCATAATTCGTTCAAAACGAGCAAAGTTGTTCATTGTGGTGCTGAATTGTGCTCAGTTACGATGACTTAACATAATTAGATGGGACAGAGTCGAATCACAACGGATATGTGCGAATTAGAGGCTGAATCTTGCGTAAAATGAGCAAAATACGTTCATTACGAGCAAAATTGTTCATTGTGGTGTCGAATTGTGCTCAGATAGTATAACTTAACATAACTAGGTAGTACAGAGTCGAATTACAGCGGATATGTGGGAATTAGAGGCTGAATCGTGCGAAAATGAGCATAATTCGTGCAAAACGAGCAAAATTGTTCATTGTGGTGTGGAATTGTGCTCAGTTACGATAACTTAACATAACTAGATGGGGCAGAATAGAATCACAGCGGATATGTGCGAATTAGAGGCTGAATCGTGCGAAAATCAGCAAAATACGTTCATTACGAGCAAAATTGTACATTGTGGTGTCGAATTGTGCTCAGATAGGATAACCTAACATAACTAGATAGTACAGAGTCGAATTACAGCGGATATCTGCGAATTAGAGGCTGAATCGTTCGAAAATGTGCAAAATTCGTTCAAAACGAGCAAAATTCGTGCAAAACGAGCAAAATTGTTCATTGTGGTGTTGAATTGTGCTCAGTTACGATAACTTAACATGACTGGATAGTACAGAGCCGAATTACAGCGGATATGTGCGAATTGGAGGCTGAATCGTGCGAAAATGAGCAAAATTCGTTCAAAACGAGCAAAATTCGTGCAAAACGAGCAAAATTGTTCAGTGTGGTGTTGAATTGTGCTCAGATAGGATAACTTAACATAACTAGATAGTACAGAGTCGAATTACAGCGGATATCTGCGAATTAGAGGCTGAATCGTTCGAAAATGTGCAAAATTCGTTCAAAACGAGCAAAATTCGTGCAAAACGAGCAAAATTGTTCATTGTGGTGTTGAATTGTGCTCAGTTACGATAACTAAACATGACTAGATAGTACAGAGTCGAATTACAGCGGATATGTGCGAATTAGAGGCTGAATCGTGCGAAAATGAGCATAAGTCGTGCAAAACGAGCAAAATTGTTCATTGTGATGTTGAATTGTGCTCAGATAGGATAACTTAACATAACTAGATAGTACAGAGTCGAATTACAGCGGATATGTGCGAATTAGAGGCTGAATCGTTCGAAAATGAGCAAAATTCGTTCAAAACGAGCAAAATTCGTGCAAAACGAGCAAAATTGTTCAGTGTGGTGTTGAATTGTGCTCAGATAGGATAACTTAACATAACTAGATAGTACAGAGTCGAATTACAGCGGATATGTGCGAATTAGAGGCTGAATCGTTCGAAAATGAGCAAAATTCGTTCAAAACGAGCAAAATTCGTGCAAAACGAGCAAAATGGTTCAGTGTGGTGTTGAATTGTGCTCAGATAGGATAACTTAACATAACTAGATAGTACAGAGTCGAATTACAGCGGATATGTGCGAATTAGAGGGTGAATCGTTCGAAAATGAGCAAAATTCGTTCAAAACGAGCAAAATTGTTCATTGTGGTGTTGAATTGTGCTCAGTTACGATAACTTAACATGACTAGATAGTACAGAGTCGAATTACAGCGGATATGTGCGAATTAGAGGCTGTATCATGCGAAAATGAGCATAAATCGTGCAAAACGAGCAAAATTGTTCATTGTGATGTTGAATTGTGCTCAGATAGGATAACTTAACATAACTAGATAGTACAGAGTCGAATTACAGCGGATATGTGCGAATTAGAGGCTGAATCGTTCGAAAATGCGGAAAATTCGTTCAAAACGAGCAAAATTCGTGCAAAACGAGCAAAATTGTTCAGTGTGGTGTTGAATTGTGCTCAGATAGGATAACTTAACATAACTAGATAGTACAGAGTCGAATCACAGCGGATATGTGCGAATTAGAGGCGGAATCGTGCGAAACTGAGCAAAATACGTTCATTTCGAGCAAAATTGTTCATTGTGGTGTTGAATTGTGCTCAGATAGGATAACTTAACATAACTAGGTAGTACAGAGTCGAATTACAGCGGATATGTGCGAATTAGAGGCTGAATCGTGCGAAAATGAGCATAATTCGTTCAAAACGAGCAAAATTGTTCATTGTGGTGTTGAATTGTGCTCAGTTACGATAACTTAACATGACTAGATAGTACAGAGTCGAATTACAGCGGATATGTGCGAATTAGAGGCTGAATCGTGCGAAAATGAGCATAATTCGTTCAAAACGAGCAAAATTGTTCATTGTGGTGTTGAATTGTGCTCAGTTACGATAACTTAACATGACTAGATAGTACAGAGTCGAATTACAGCGGATATGTGCGAATTAGAGGCTGAATCGTGCGAAAATGAGCATAATTCGTGCAAAACGAGCAAAATTGTTCGTTGTGGTGTTGAATTGTGCTCAGATAGGATAACTTAACATAACTAGATAGTACAGAGTCGAATTACAGCGGATATGTGCGAATTAGAGGCTGAATCGTTCGAAAATGAGCAAAATTCGTTCAAAACGAGCAAAATTCGTGCAAAACGAGCAAAATTGTTCAGTGTGGTGTTGAATTGTGCTCAGATAGGATAACTTAACATAACTAGATAGTACAGAGTCGAATCACAGCGGATATGTGCGAATTAGAGGCGGAATCGTGCGAAACTGAGCAAAATACGTTCATTTCGAGCAAAATTGTTCATTGTGGTGTTGAATTGTGCTCAGATAGGATAACTTAACATAACTAGGTAGTACAGAGTCGAATTACAGCGGATATGTGCGAATTAGAGGCTGAATCGTGCGAAAATGAGCATAATTCGTTCAAAACGAGCAAAATTGTTCATTGTGGTGTTGAATTGTGCTCAGTTACGATAACTTAACATGACTAGATAGTACAGAGTCGAATTACAGCGGATATGTGCGAATTAGAGGCTGAACCGTGCGAAAATGAGCATAATTCGTTCAAAACGATCAAAATTGTTCATTGTGGTGTTGAATTGTGCTCAGTTACGATAACTTAACATGACTAGATAGTACAGAGTCGAATTACAGCGGATATGTGCGAATTAGAGGCTGAATCGTGCGAAAATGAGCATAATTCGTTCAAAACCAGCAAAATTGTTCATTGTGGTGTTGAATTGTGCTCAGTTACGATAACTTAACATGACTAGATAGTACAGAGTCGAATTACAGCGGATATGTGCGAATTAGAGGCTGAATCGTGCGAAAATGAGCATAATTCGTTCAAAACGGGCAAAATTGTTCGTTGTGGTGTTGAATTGTGCTCAGATAGGATAACTTAACATAACTAGATAGTACAGAGTCGAATTACAGCGGATATGTGCGAATTAGAGGCTGAATCGTGCGAAAATGAGCATAATTCGTTCAAAACGAGCAAAATTGTTCATTGTGGTGTTGAATTGTGCTCAGATAGGATAACTTAACATAACTAGATAGTACAGAGTCGAATCACAGCGGATATGTGCGAATTAGAGGCTGAATCGTTCGAAAATGAGCAAAATTCGTTCAAAACGAGCAAAATTCGTGCAAAACGAGCAAAATTGTTCATTGTGGTGTTGAATTGTGCTCAGATAGGATAACTTAACATAACTAGATAGTACAGAGACGAATTGCAGCGGATATGTGCGAATTAGAGGCTGAATCGTGCGAAAATGAGCATAATTCGTTCAAAACCAGCAAAATTGTTCATTGTGGTGTTGAATTGTGGTCAGTTACGATAACTTAACATGACTAGATAGTACAGAGTCGAATGACAGCGGATATGTGCGAATTAGAGGCGGAATCGGGCGAAACTGAGCAAAATACGTTCATTTCGAGCAAAATTGTTCATTGTGGTGTTGAATTGTGCTCAGATAGGATAACTTAACATAACTAGGTAGTACAGAGTCGAATTACAGCGGATATGTGCGAATTAGAGGCTGAATCGTGCGAAAATGAGCATAATTCGTTCAAAACCAGCAAAATTGTTCATTGTGGTGTTGAATTGTGCTCAGTTACGATAACCTAACATAACTAGATAGTACAGAGTCGAATTGCAGCGGATATGTGCGAATTAGAGGCTGAATCGTGCGAAAATGAGCATAATTCGTTCAAAACCAGCAAAATTGTTCATTGTGGTGTTGAATTGTGCTCAGTTACGATAACTTAACATGACTAGATAGTACAGAGTCGAATTATAGCGGATATGTGCGAATTAGAGGCTGAATCGTGCGAAAATGAGCATAAGTCGTGCAAAACGAGCAAAATTGTTCATTGTGATGTTGAATTGTGCTCAGATAGGATAACTTAACATAACTAGATAGTACAGAGTCGAATTACAGCGGATATGTGCGAATTAGAGTCTGAATCGTTCGAAAATGAGCGAAATTCGTTCAAAACGAGCAAAATTGTTCATTGTGGTGTTGAATTGTGCTCAGTTACGATAACTTAATATGACTAGATAGTACAGAGTCGAATTACAACGGATATGTGCGAATTAGAGACTGAATCGTGCGAAAATGAGCATAATTCGTTCAAAACGAGCAATATTGTTCATTGTGGTATTGAATTGTACTCAGTTACGATAACTTAATATGAATAGATGGTACAGAGTCGAATTACAGCGGATATGTGCGAATTAGAGGCTGAATCGTTCGAAAATGAGCAAAATTCGTTCAAAACGAGCAAAATTGTTCATTGTGGTGTTGAATTGTGCTCAGTTACGATAACTTAATATGACTAGATAGTACAGAGTCGAATTACAGCGGATATGTGCGAATTAGAGGCTGAATCGTTCGAAAATGAGCAAAATTCGTTCAAAACGAGCAAAATTGTTCATTGTGGTGTTGAATTGTGCTCAGTTACGATAACTTAATATGACTAGATAGTACAGAGTCGAATTACAGCGGATATGTGCGAATTAGAGACTGAATCGTGCGAAAATGAGCATAATTCGTTCAAAACGAGCAATATTGTTCATTGTGGTGTTGAATTGTACTCAGTTACGATAACTTAATATGAATAGATAGTACAGAGTCGAATTACAGCGGATATGTGCGAATTAGAGGCTGAATCGTGCGAGGATGAGCATAATTCGTTCATTACGAGCAAAATTGTTCATTGTGGTGTGGAATTGTGCTCAGTTACGATAACTTAACATAACTAGATGCTACAGAGTCGAATCACAGCGGATACGTGCGAATTAGAGGCTGAATCGTGCGAAAATGAGCATAATTCGTGCATAACGAGCAAAATTGTTCATTGTGGTGTTGAATTGTGCTCAGATAGGATAACTTAACATAACTAGATAGTACAGAGTCGAATTACAGCGGATATGTGCGAATTAGAGGCTGAATCGTGCGAAAATGAGCATAATTCGTTCAAAACGAGCAAAGTTGTTCATTGTGGTGCTGAATTGTGCTCAGTTACGATGACTTAACATAATTAGATGGGACAGAGTCGAATCACAACGGATATGTGCGAATTAGAGGCTGAATCTTGCGTAAAATGAGCAAAATACGTTCATTACGAGCAAAATTGTTCATTGTGGTGTCGAATTGTGCTCAGATAGTATAACTTAACATAACTAGGTAGTACAGAGTCGAATTACAGCGGATATGTGGGAATTAGAGGCTGAATCGTGCGAAAATGAGCATAATTCGTGCAAAACGAGCAAAATTGTTCATTGTGGTGTGGAATTGTGCTCAGTTACAATAACTTAACATAACTAGATGGGGCAGAATAGAATCACAGCGGATATGTGCGAATTAGAGGGTGAATCGTTCGAAAATGAGCAAAATTCGTTCAAAACGAGCAAAATTGTTCATTGTGGTGTTGAATTGTGCTCAGATAGGATAACTTAACATAACTAGGTAGTACAGAGTCGAATTACAGCGGATATGTGCGAATTAGAGGCTGAATCGTGCGAAAATGAGCATAATTCGTTCAAAACCAGCAAAATTGTTCATTGTGGTGTTGAATTGTGCTCAGTTACGATAACTTAACATGACTAGATAGTACAGAGTCGAATTACAGCGGATATGTGCGAATTAGAGGCTGAATCGTGCGAAAATGAGCATAATTCGTTCAAAACGGGCAAAATTGTTCGTTGTGGTGTTGAATTGTGCTCAGATAGGATAACTTAACATAACTAGATAGTACAGAGTCGAATTACAGCGGATATGTGCGAATTAGAGGCTGAATCGTGCGAAAATGAGCATAATTCGTTCAAAACGAGCAAAATTGTTCATTGTGGTGTTGAATTGTGCTCAGATAGGATAACTTAACATAACTAGATAGTACAGAGTCGAATCACAGCGGATATGTGCGAATTAGAGGCCGAATCGTTCGAAAATGAGCAAAATTCGTTCAAAACGAGCAAAATTCGTGCAAAACGAGCAAAATTGTTCATTGTGGTGTTGAATTGTGCACAGATAGGATAACTTAACATAACTAGATAGTACAGAGACGAATTGCAGCGGATATGTGCGAATTAGAGGCTGAATCGTGCGAAAATGAGCATAATTCGTTCAAAACCAGCAAAATTGTTCATTGTGGTGTTGAATTGTGCTCAGATAGGATAACTTAACATAACTAGGTAGTACAGAGTCGAATTACAGCGGATATGTGCGAATTAGAGGCTGAATCGTGCGAAAATGAGCATAATTCGTTCAAAACCAGCAAAATTGTTCATTCTGGTGTTGAATTGTGCTCAGTTACGATAACCTAACATGACTAGATAGTACAGAGTCGAATTACAGCGGATATGTGCGAATTAGAGGCTGAATCGTGCGAAAATGAGCATAATTCGTGCAAATCGAGCAAAATTGTTCGTTGTGGTGTTGAATTGTGCTCAGATAGGATAACTAAACATAACTAGATAGTACAGAGTCGCATTACAGCGGACATGTGCGAATTAGAGGCTGAATCGTGCGAAAATGAGCATTATTCGTTCATTACGAGCAAAATTGTTCATTGTGGTGTCGAATTGTGCTCAGTTACGATAACCTAACATAACTAGATGGGACAGAGTCGAATCGCAGCGGATATGTGCGAATTAAAGACTGAATCGTGCGAACATCAGCAAAATACGTTCATTACGAGCAAAATTGTTAATTGTGGTGTTGAATTGTGCTCAGATAGGATAACTAAACATAACTAGATAGTACAGAGTCGCATTACAGCGGACATGTGCGAATTAGAGGCTGAATCGTGCGAAAATGAGCATTATTCGTTCATTACGAGCAAAATTGTTCATTGTGGTGTTGAATTGTGCTCAGTTACGATAACTAAACATGACTAGATAGTACAGAGTCGAATTACAGCGGATATGTGCGAATTAGAGGCTGTATCATGCGAAAATGAGCATAAGTCGTGCAAAACGAGCAAAATTGTTCATTGTGATGTTGAATTGTGCTCAGATAGGATAACTTAACATAACTAGATAGTACAGAGTCGAATTACAGCGGATATGTGCGAATTAGAGGCTGAATCGTTCGAAAATGCGGAAAATTCGTTCAAAACGAGCAAAATTCGTGCAAAACGAGCAAAATTGTTCAGTGTGGTGTTGAATTGTGCTCAGATAGGATAACTTAACATAACTAGATAGTACAGAGTCGAATCACAGCGGATATGTGCGAATTAGAGGCGGAATCGTGCGAAACTGAGCAAAATACGTTCATTTCGAGCAAAATTGTTCATTGTGGTGTTGAATTGTGCTCAGATAGGATAACTTAACATAACTAGGTAGTACAGAGTCGAATTACAGCGGATATGTGCGAATTAGAGGCTGAATCGTGCGAAAATGAGCATAATTCGTTCAAAACGAGCAAAATTGTTCATTGTGGTGTTGAATTGTGCTCAGTTACGATAACTTAACATGACTAGATAGTACAGAGTCGAATTACAGCGGATATGTGCGAATTAGAGGCTGAATCGTGCGAAAATGAGCATAATTCGTGCAAAACGAGCAAAATTGTTCGTTGTGGTGTTGAATTGTGCTCAGATAGGATAACTTAACATAACTAGATAGTACAGAGTCGAATTACAGCGGATATGTGCGAATTAGAGGCTGAATCGTTCGAAAATGAGCAAAATTCGTTCAAAACGAGCAAAATTCGTGCAAAACGAGCAAAATTGTTCAGTGTGGTGTTGAATTGTGCTCAGATAGGATAACTTAACATAACTAGATAGTACAGAGTCGAATCACAGCGGATATGTGCGAATTAGAGGCGGAATCGTGCGAAACTGAGCAAAATACGTTCATTTCGAGCAAAATTGTTCATTGTGGTGTTGAATTGTGCTCAGATAGGATAACTTAACATAACTAGGTAGTACAGAGTCGAATTACAGCGGATATGTGCGAATTAGAGGCTGAATCGTGCGAAAATGAGCATAATTCGTTCAAAACGAGCAAAATTGTTCATTGTGGTGTTGAATTGTGCTCAGTTACGATAACTTAACATGACTAGATAGTACAGAGTCGAATTACAGCGGATATGTGCGAATTAGAGGCTGAATTGTGCGAAAATGAGCATAATTCGTTCAAAACGAGCAAAATTGTTCATTGTGGTGTTGAATTGTGCTCAGTTACGATAACTTAACATGACTAGATAGTACAGAGTCGAATTACAGCGGATATGTGCGAATTAGAGGCTGAATCGTGCGAAAATGAGCATAATTCGTGCAAAACGAGCAAAATTGTTCGTTGTGGTGTTGAATTGTGCTCAGATAGGACAACTTAACATAACTAGATGGTACAGAGTCGAATTACAGCGGATATGTGCGAATTAGAGGCTGAACCGTGCGAAAATGAGCATAATTCGTTCAAAACGATCAAAATTGTTCATTGTGGTGTTGAATTGTGCTCAGTTACGATAACTTAACATGACTAGATAGTACAGAGTCGAATTACAGCGGATATGTGCGAATTAGAGGCTGAATCGTGCGAAAATGAGCATAATTCGTTCAAAACCAGCAAAATTGTTCATTGTGGTGTTGAATTGTGCTCAGTTACGATAACTTAACATGACTAGATAGTACAGAGTCGAATTACAGCGGATATGTGCGAATTAGAGGCTGAATCGTGCGAAAATGAGCATAATTCGTTCAAAACGGGCAAAATTGTTCGTTGTGGTGTTGGATTGTGCTCAGATAGGATAACTTAACATAACTAGATGGTACAGAGTCGAATTACAGCGGATATGTGCGAATTAGAGGCTGAATCGTGCGAAAATGAGCATAATTCGTTCAAAACGAGCAAAATTGTTCATTGTGGTGTTGAATTGTGCTCAGATAGGATAACTTAACATAACTAGATAGTACAGAGTCGAATCACAGCGGATATGTGCGAATTAGAGGCTGAATCGTTCGAAAATGAGCAAAATTCGTTCAAAACGAGCAAAATTCGTGCAAAACGAGCAAAATGGTTCATTGTGGTGTTGAATTGTGCTCAGATAGGATAACTTAACATAACTAGATAGTACAGAGACGAATTGCTGCGGATATGTGCGAATTAGAGGCTGAATCGTGCGAAAATGAGCATAATTCGTTCAAAACCAGCAAAATTGTTCATTGTGGTGTTGAATTGTGCTCAGTTACGATAACTTAACATGACTAGATAGTACAGAGTCGAATGACAGCGGATATGTGCGAATTAGAGGCGGAATCGTGCGAAACTGAGCAAAATACGTTCATTTCGAGCAAAATTGTTCATTGTGGTGTTGAATTGTGCTCAGATAGGATAACTTAACATAACTAGGTAGTACAGAGTCGAATTACAGCGGATATGTGCGAATTAGAGGCTGAATCGTGCGAAAATGAGCATAATTCGTTCAAAACCAGCAAAATTGTTCATTGTGGTGTTGAATTGTGCTCAGTTACGATAACCTAACATAACTAGATAGTACAGAGTCGAATTGCAGCGGATATGTGCGAATTAGAGGCTGAATCGTGCGAAAATGAGCATAATTCGTTCAAAACCAGCAAAATTGTTCATTGTGGTGTTGAATTGTGCTCAGTTACGATAACGTAACACGACTAGATAGTACAGAGTCGAATTATAGAGGATATGTGCGAATTAGAGGCTGAATCGTGCGAAAATGAGCATAAGTCGTGCAAAACGAGCAAAATTGTTCATTGTGGTGTTGAATTGTGCTCAGATAGGATAACTTAACATAACTAGATAGTACAGAGACGAATTGCAGCGGATATGTGCGAATTAGAGGCTGAATCGTTCGAAAATGAGCGAAATTCGTTCAAAACGAGCAAAATTGTTCATTGTGGTGTTGAATTGTGCTCAGTTACGATAACTTAATATGACTAGATAGTACAGAGTCGAATTACAGCGGATATGTGCGAATTAGAGACTGAATCGTGCGAAAATGAGCATAATTCGTTCAAAACGAGCAATATTGTTCATTGTGGTATTGAATTGTACTCAGTTACGATAACTTAATATGAATAGATGGTACAGAGTCGAATTACAGCGGATATGTGCGAATTAGAGGCTGAATCGTTCGAAAATGAGCAAAATTCGTTCAAAACGAGCAAAATTGTTCATTGTGGTGTTGAATTGTGCTCAGTTACGATAACTTAATATGACTAGATAGTACAGAGTCGAATTACAGCGGATATGTGCGAATTAGAGGCTGAATCGTTCGAAAATGAGCAAAATTCGTTCAAAACGAGCAAAATTGTTCATTGTGGTGTTGAATTGTGCTCAGTTACGATAACTTAATATGACTAGATTGTACAGAGTCGAATTACAGCGGATATGTGCGAATTAGAGACTGAATCGTGCGAAAATGAGCATAATTCGTTCAAAACGAGCAATATTGTTCATTGTGGTGTTGAATTGTACTCAGTTACGATAACTTAATATGAATAGATAGTACAGAGTCGAATTACAGCGGATATGTGCGAATTAGAGGCTGAATCGTGCGAAGATGAGCATAATTCGTTCATTACGAGCAAAATTGTTCATTGTGGTGTGGAATTGTGCTCAGTTACGATAACTTAACATAACTAGATGCTACAGAGTCGAATCACAGCGGATACGTGCGAATTAGAGGCTGAATCGTGCGAAAATGAGCATAATTCGTGCATAACGAGCAAAATTGTTCATTGTGGTGTTGAATTGTGCTCAGATAGGATAACTTAACATAACTAGATAGTACAGAGTCGAATTACAGCGGATATGTGCGAATTAGAGGCTGAATCGTGCGAAAATGAGCATAATTCGTTCAAAACGAGCAAAGTTGTTCATTGTGGTGCTGAATTGTGCTCAGTTACGATGACTTAACATAATTAGATGGGAGAGAGTCGAATCACAACGGATATGTGCGAATTAGAGGCTGAATCTTGCGTAAAATGAGCAAAATACGTTCATTACGAGCAAAATTGTTCATTGTGGTGTCGAATTGTGCTCAGATAGTATAACTTAACATAACTAGGTAGTACAGAGTCGAATTACAGCGGATATGTGGGAATTAGAGGCTGAATCGTGCGAAAATGAGCATAATTCGTGCAAAACGAGCAAAATTGTTCATTGTGGTGTGGAATTGTGCTCAGTTACGATAACTTAACATAACTAGATGGGGCAGAATAGAATCACAGCGGATATGTGCGAATTAGAGGCTGAATCGTGCGAAAATCAGCAAAATACGTTCATTACGAGCAAAATTGTACATTGTGGTGTCGAATTGTGCTCAGATAGGATAACCTAACATAACTAGATAGTACAGAGTCGAATTACAGCGGATATCTGCGAATTAGAGGCTGAATCGTTCGAAAATGTGCAAAATTCGTTCAAAACGAGCAAAATTCGTGCAAAACGAGCAAAATTGTTCATTGTGGTGTTGAATTGTGCTCAGTTACGATAACTTAACATGACTGGATAGTACAGAGCCGAATTACAGCGGATATGTGCGAATTGGAGGCTGAATCGTGCGAAAATGAGCAAAATTCGTTCAAAACGAGCAAAATTCGTGCAAAACGAGCAAAATTGTTCAGTGTGGTGTTGAATTGTGCTCAGATAGGATAACTTAACATAACTAGGTAGTACAGAGTCGAATTACAGCGGATATGTGCGAATTAGAGGCTGAATCGTGCGAAAATGAGCATAATTCGTTCAAAACCAGCAAAATTGTTCATTGTGGTGTTGAATTGTGCTTAGTTACGATAACTTAACATGACTAGATAGTACAGAGTCGAATTACAGCGGATATGTGCGAATTAGAGGCTGAATCGTGCGAAAATGAGCATAATTCGTTCAAAACCAGCAAAATTGTTCATTGTGGTGTTGAATTGTGCTCAGTTACGATAACTTAACATGACTAGATAGTACAGAGTCGAATTACAGCGGATATGTGCGAATTAGAGGCTGAATCGTGCGAAAATGAGCATAATTCGTTCAAAACGGGCAAAATTGTTCGTTGTGGTGTTGAATTGTGCTCAGATAGGATAACTTAACATAACTAGATAGTACAGAGTCGAATTACAGCGGATATGTGCGAATTAGAGGCTGAATCGTGCGAAAATGAGCATAATTCGTTCAAAACGAGCAAAATTGTTCATTGTGGTGTTGAATTGTGCTCAGATAGGATAACTTAACATAACTAGATAGTACAGAGTCGAATCACAGCGGATATGTGCGAATTAGAGGCTGAATCGTTCGAAAATGAGCAAAATTCGTTCAAAACGAGCAAAATTCGTGCAAAACGAGCAAAATTGTTCATTGTGGTGTTGAATTGTGCTCAGATAGGATAACTTAACATAACTAGATAGTGCAGAGTCGAATTGCAGCGGATATGTGCGAATTAGAGGCTGAATCGTGCGAAAATGAGCATAATTCGTTCAAAACCAGCAAAATTGTTCATTGTGGTGTCGAATTGTGCTCAGTTACGATAACTTAACATGACTAGATAGTACAGAGTCGAATGACAGCGGATATGTGCGAATTAGAGGCTGAATCGTGCGAAAATGAGCATAAGTCGTGCAAAACGAGCAAAATTGTTCATTGTGATGTTGAATTGTGCTCAGATAGGATAACTTAACATAACTAGATAGTACAGAGTCGAATTACAGCGGATATGTGCGAAATAGAGGCTGAATCGTGCGAAAATGAGCATAAGTCGTGCAAAACGAGCAAAATTGTTCATTGTGGTGTTGAATTGTGCTCAGATAGGATAACTTAACATAACTAGATAGTACAGAGTCGAATCACAGCGGATATGTGCGAATTAGAGGCGGAATCGTGCGAAACTGAGCAAAATACGTTCATTTCGAGCAAAATTGTTCGTTGTGGTGTTGAATTGTGCTCAGATAGGATAACTTAACATAACTAGGTAGTACAGAGTCGAATTACAGCGGATATGTGCGAATTAGAGGCTGAATCGTGCGAAAATGAGCATAATTCGTTCAAAACCAGCAAAATTGTTCATTGTGGTGTTGAATTGTGCTCAGTTACGATAACCTAACATGACTAGATAGTACAGAGTCGAATTACAGCGGATATGTGCGAATTAGAGGCTGAATCGTGCGAAAATGAGCATAATTCGTGCAAAACGAGCAAAATTGTTCGTTGTGGTGTTGAATTGTGCTCAGATAGGATAACTTAACATAACTAGATAGTACAGAGTCGAATTGCAGCGGATATGTGCGAATTAGAGGCTGAATCGTGCGAAAATGAGCATAATTCGTGCAAAACGAGCAAAATTGTTCGTTGTGGTGTTGAATTGTGCTCAGATAGGATAACTTAACATAACTAGATAGTACAGAGTCGAATTACAGCGGATATGTGCGAATTAGAGGCTGAATCGTTCGAAAATGAGCAAAATTCGTTCAAAACGAGCAAAATTCGTGCAAAACGAGCAAAATTGTTCAGTGTGGTGTTGAATTGTGCTCAGATAGGATAACTTAACATAACTAGATAGTACAGAGTCGAATTGCAGCGGATATGTGCGAATTAGAGGCTGAATCGTGCGAAAATGAGCATAATTCGTTCAAAACCAGCAAAATTGTTCATTGTGGTGTTGAATTGTGCTCAGTTACGATAACTTAACATGACTAGATAGTACAGAGTCGAATTACAGCGGATATGTGCGAATTAGAGGCTGAATCGTGCGAAAATGAGCATAAGTCGTGCAAAACGAGCAAAATTGTTCATTGTGATGTTGAATTGTGCTCAGATAGGATAACTTAACATAACTAGATAGTACAGAGTCGAATTACAGCGGATATGTGCGAATTAGAGGCTGAATCGTTCGAAAATGAGCGAAATTCGTTCAAAACGAGCAAAATTGTTCATTGTGGTGTTGAATTGTGCTCAGTTACGATAACTTAATATGACTAGATAGTACAGAGTCGAATTACAACGGATATGTGCGAATTAGAGACTGAATCGTGCGAAAATGAGCATAATTCGTTCAAAACGAGCAATATTGTTCATTGTGGTGTTGAATTGTACTCAGTTACGATAACTTAATATGAATAGATAGTACAGAGTCGAATTACAGCGGATATGTGCGAATTAGAGGCTGAATCGTGCGAAAATGAGCATAATTCGTGCAAAACGAGCAACATTGTTCATTGTGGTGTGGAATTGTGCTCAGTTACGATAACTTAACATAACTAGATGGGGCAGAATAGAATCACAGCGGATATGTGCGAATTAGAGGCTGAATCGTGCGAAAATCAGCAAAATACGTTCATTACGAGCAAAATTGTACATTGTGGTGTCGAATTGTGCTCAGATAGGATAACCTAACATAACTAGATAGTACAGAGTCGAATTACAGCGGATATCTGCGAATTAGAGGCTGAATCGTTCAAAATGTGCAAAATTCGTTCAAAACGAGCAAAATTCGTGCAAAACGAGCAAAATTGTTCATTGTGGTGTTGAATTGTGCTCAGTTACGATAACTTAACATGACTGGATAGTACAGAGTCGAATCACAGCGGATATGTGCGAATTAGAGGCTGAATCGTTCGAAAATGAGCATAATTCGTGCAAAACGAGCAAAATTGTTCGTTGTGGTGTTGAATTGTGCTCAGTTACGATGACTTAACATAATTAGATGGGACAGAGTCGAATCACAACGGATATGTGCGAATTAGAGGCTGAATCGTTCGAAAATGTGCAAAATTCGTTCAAAACGAGCAAAATTCGTGCAAAACGAGCAAAATTGTTCATTGTGGTGTTGAATTGTGCTCAGTTACGATAACTTAACATGACTGGATAGTACAGAGTCGAATTACAGCGGATATGTGCGAATTAGAGGCTGAATCGTGCGAAAATGAGCATAATTCGTGCAAAACGAGCAAAATTGTTCGTTGTGGTGTTGAATTGTGCTCAGATAGGATAACTTAACATAACTAGATAGTACAGAGTCGAATTACAGCGGATATGTGCGAATTAGAGGCTGAATCGTTCGAAAATGAGTAAAATTCGTTCAAAACGAGCAAAATTCGTGCAAAACGAGCAAAATTGTTCAGTGTGGTGTTGAATTGTGCTCAGATAGGATAACTTAACATAACTAGATAGTACAGAGTCGAATCACAGCGGATATGTGCGAATTAGAGGCGGAATCGTGCGAAACTGAGCAAAATACGTTCATTTCGAGCAAAATTGTTCATTGTGGTGTTGAATTGTGCTCAGATAGGATAACTTAACATAACTAGGTAGTACAGAGTCGAATTACAGCGGATATGTGCGAATTAGAGGCTGAATCGTGCGAAAATGAGCATAATTCGTTCAAAACGAGCAAAATTGTTCATTGTGGTGTTGAATTGTGCTCAGTTACGATAACTTAACATGACTAGATAGTACAGAGTCGAATTACAGCGGATATGTGCGAATTAGAGGCTGAATCGTGCGAAAATGAGCATAATTCGTTCAAAACGAGCAAAATTGTTCATTGTGGTGTTGAATTGTGCTCAGTTACGATAACTTAACATGACTAGATAGTACAGAGTCGAATTACAGCGGATATGTGCGAATTAGAGGCTGAATCGTGCGAAAATGAGCATAATTCGTGCAAAACGAGCAAAATTGTTCGTTGTGGTGTTGAATTGTGCTCAGATAGGACAACTTAACATAACTAGATGGTACAGAGTCGAATTACAGCGGATATGTGCGAATTAGAGGCTGAACCGTGCGAAAATGAGCATAATTCGTTCAAAACGATCAAAATTGTTCATTGTGGTGTTGAATTGTGCTCAGTTACGATAACTTAACATGACTAGATAGTACAGAGTCGAATTACAGCGGATATGTGCGAATTAGAGGCTGAATCGTGCGAAAATGAGCATAATTCGTTCAAAACGGGCAAAATTGTTCGTTGTGGTGTTGGATTGTGCTCAGATAGGATAACTTAACATAACTAGATGGTACAGAGTCGAATTACAGCGGATATGTGCGAATTAGAGGCTGAATCGTGCGAAAATGAGCATAATTCGTTCAAAACGAGCAAAATTGTTCATTGTGGTGTTGAATTGTGCTCAGATAGGATAACTTAACATAACTAGATAGTACAGAGTCGAATCACAGCGGATATGTGCGAATTAGAGGCTGAATCGTTCGAAAATGAGCAAAATTCGTTCAAAACGAGCAAAATTCGTGCAAAACGAGCAAAATTGTTCATTGTGGTGTTGAATTGTGCTCAGATAGGATAACTTAACATAACTAGATAGTACAGAGACGAATTGCAGCGGATATGTGCGAATTAGAGGCTGAATCGTGCGAAAATGAGCATAATTCGTTCAAAACCAGCAAAATTGTTCATTGTGGTGTTGAATTGTGCTCAGTTACGATAACTTAACATGACTAGATAGTACAGAGTCGAATGACAGCGGATATGTGCGAATTAGAGGCGGAATCGTGCGAAACTGAGCAAAATACGTTCATTTCGAGCAAAATTGTTCATTGTGGTGTTGAATTGTGCTCAGATAGGATAACTTAACATAACTAGGTAGTACAGAGTCGAATTACAGCGGATATGTGCGAATTAGAGGCTGAATCGTGCGAAAATGAGCATAATTCGTTCAAAACCAGCAAAATTGTTCATTGTGGTGTTGAATTGTGCTCAGTTACGATAACCTAACATAACTAGATAGTACAGAGTCGAATTGCAGCGGATATGTGCGAATTAGAGGCTGAATCGTGCGAAAATGAGCATAATTCGTTCAAAACCAGCAAAATTGTTCATGGTGGTGTTGAATTGTGCTCAGTTACGATAACTTAACACGACTAGATAGTACAGAGTCGAATTATAGCGGATATGTGCGAATTAGAGGCTGAATCGTGCGAAAATGAGCATAAGTCGTGCAAAACGAGCAAAATTGTTCATTGTGATGTTGAATTGTGCTCAGATAGGATAACTTAACATAACTAGATAGTACAGAGTCGAATTACAGCGGATATGTGCGAATTAGAGGCTGAATCGTTCGAAAATGAGCGAAATTCGTTCAAAACGAGCAAAATTGTTCATTGTGGTGTTGAATTGTGCTCAGTTACGATAACTTAATATGACTAGATAGTACAGAGTCGAATTACAGCGGATATGTGCGAATTAGAGACTGAATCGTGCGAAAATGAGCATAATTCGTTCAAAACGAGCAATATTGTTCATTGTGGTATTGAATTGTACTCAGTTACGATAACTTAATATGAATAGATGGTACAGAGTCGAATTACAGCGGATATGTGCGAATTAGAGGCTGAATCGTTCGAAAATGAGCAAAATTCGTTCAAAACGAGCAAAATTGTTCATTGTGGTGTTGAATTGTGCTCAGTTACGATAACTTAATATGACTAGATAGTACAGAGTCGAATTACAGCGGATATGTGCGAATTAGAGGCTGAATCGTTCGAAAATGAGCAAAATTCGTTCAAAACGAGCAAAATTGTTCATTGTGGTGTTGAATTGTGCTCAGTTACGATAACTTAATATGACTAGATAGTACAGAGTCGAATTACAGCGGATATGTGCGAATTAGAGACTGAATCGTGCGAAAATGAGCATAATTCGTTCAAAACGAGCAATATTGTTCATTGTGGTGTTGAATTGTACTCAGTTACGATAACTTAATATGAATAGATAGTACAGAGTCGAATTACAGCGGATATGTGCGAATTAGAGGCTGAATCGTGCGAAGATGAGCATAATTCGTTCATTACGAGCAAAATTGTTCATTGTGGTGTGGAATTGTGCTCAGTTACGATAACTTAACATAACTAGATGCTACAGAGTCGAATCACAGCGGATACGTGCGAATTAGAGGCTGAATCGTGCGAAAATGAGCATAATTCGTGCATAACGAGCAAAATTGTTCATTGTGGTGTTGAATTGTGCTCAGATAGGATAACTTAACATAACTAGATAGTACAGAGTCGAATTACAGCGGATATGTGCGAATTAGAGGCTGAATCGTGCGAAAATGAGCATAATTCGTTCAAAACGAGCAAAGTTGTTCATTGTGGTGCTGAATTGTGCTCAGTTACGATGACTTAACATAATTAGATGGGACAGAGTCGAATCACAACGGATATGTGCGAATTAGAGGCTGAATCTTGCGTAAAATGAGCAAAATACGTTCATTACGAGCAAAATTGTTCATTGTGGTGTCGAATTGTGCTCAGATAGTATAACTTAACATAACTAGGTAGTACAGAGTCGAATTACAGCGGATATGTGGGAATTAGAGGCTGAATCGTGCGAAAATGAGCATAATTCGTGCAAAACGAGCAAAATTGTTCATTGTGGTGTGGAATTGTGCTCAGTTACGATAACTTAACATAACTAGATGGGGCAGAATAGAATCACAGCGGATATGTGCGAATTAGAGGCTGAATCGTGCGAAAATCAGCAAAATACGTTCATTACGAGCAAAATTGTACATTGTGGTGTCGAATTGTGCTCAGATAGGATAACCTAACATAACTAGATAGTACAGAGTCGAATTACAGCGGATATCTGCGAATTAGAGGCTGTATCGTTCGAAAATGTGCAAAATTCGTTCAAAACGAGCAAAATTCGTGCAAAACGAGCAAAATTGTTCATTGTGGTGTTGAATTGTGCTCAGTTACGATAACTTAACATGACTGGATAGTACAGAGCCGAATTACAGCGGATATGTGCGAATTGGAGGCTGAATCGTGCGAAAATGAGCAAAATTCGTTCAAAACGAGCAAAATTCGTGCAAAACGAGCAAAATTGTTCAGTGTGGTGTTGAATTGTGCTCAGATAGGATAACTTAACATAACTAGATAGTACAGAGTCGAATTACAGCGGATATGTGCGAATTAGAGGGTGAATCGTTCGAAAATGAGCAAAATTCGTTCAAAACGAGCAAAATTGTTCATTGTGGTGTTGAATTGTGCTCAGATAGGATAACTTAACATAACTAGGTAGTACAGAGTCGAATTACAGCGGATATGTGCGAATTAGAGGCTGAATCGTGCGAAAATGAGCATAATTCGTTCAAAACCAGCAAAATTGTTCATTGTGGTGTTGCATTGTGCTTAGTTACGATAACTTAACATGACTAGATAGTACAGAGTCGAATTACAGCGGATATGTGCGAATTAGAGGCTGAATCGTGCGAAAATGAGCATAATTCGTTCAAAACCAGCAAAATTGTTCATTGTGGTGTTGAATTGTGCTCAGTTACGATAACTTAACATGACTAGATAGTACAGAGTCGAATTACAGCGGATATGTGCGAATTAGAGGCTGAATCGTGCGAAAATGAGCATAATTCGTTCAAAACGGGCAAAATTGTTCGTTGTGGTGTTGAATTGTGCTCAGATAGGATAACTTAACATAACTAGATAGTACAGAGTCGAATTACAGCGGATATGTGCGAATTAGAGGCTGAATCGTGCGAAAATGAGCATAATTCGTTCAAAACGAGCAAAATTGTTCATTGTGGTGTTGAATTGTGCTCAGATAGGATAACTTAACATAACTAGATAGTACAGAGTCGAATCACAGCGGATATGTGCGAATTAGAGGCTGAATCGTTCGAAAATGAGCAAAATTCGTTCAAAACGAGCAAAATTCGTGCAAAACGAGCAAAATTGTTCATTGTGGTGTTGAATTGTGCTCAGATAGGATAACTTAACATAACTAGATAGTGCAGAGTCGAATTGCAGCGGATATGTGCGAATTAGAGGCTGAATCGTGCGAAAATGAGCATAATTCGTTCAAAACCAGCAAAATTGTTCATTGTGGTGTCGAATTGTGCTCAGTTACGATAACTTAACATGACTAGATAGTACAGAGTCGAATGACAGCGGATATGTGCGAATTAGAGGCTGAATCGTGCGAAAATGAGCATAAGTCGTGCAAAACGAGCAAAATTGTTCATTGTGATGTTGAATTGTGCTCAGATAGGATAACTTAACATAACTAGATAGTACAGAGTCGAATTACAGCGGATATGTGCGAATTAGAGGCTGAATCGTGCGAAAATGAGCATAAGTCGTGCAAA